>NW_020329247.1:0-14039 GCF_001858045.2 Oreochromis niloticus | reverse complement strand
TCTGAGACACTCCAGCGCATAAGAGTAGAGTGCAAGATGCTAGCAGGCAGGACACACATAGAACGCCATAACCAGGTGGCCAGAAGTGTATCAATTAACATCTGTGCAGCATATGTCCTGGAAGTCCAGAGGTCAAAATGGGATACATCACCCAAGGTAGCTGAAAATGACCAAGCTAAGTGTGGGGCTTCCTGATATAGACAGACAAACTGGTGATGGCTATCCAACCAGACATAACAGTGGTGACCAAGCAGAGGGAGATGATTGTAGTGATAGATATAGCTATATCAAGTGTTAACAACATGAGGATGAAGGAACGCGATAAGCTTGAGACTTGAGAAAATGTAGTGTGAAGGCAGTAGTGGTTTCCATGGTTTCCGTGGCTTTTTGCTTTTATACTTATCCTATACTAGTTCCAGGGTTAAAAAAATGGATGGGCAACACAATGAAGTGCATAGGACTATAAACGTCAACTCATCAGATTCCCTGAAGTTGTTTACATGTTAGTGGAGAACTTAATGAGTCCCATAGAGGATGGAAGGTTTTCTGATAAAACAAAGCCACAAAACAGAGTCAATTACTTACCTTCTTAGTTCAGTGTAGGAAATATATTACTACAGTACTTTAAAGCATTGTTTATTTAATGGATGTTGAATTAAATGTAACATTGTTAACTCTTGGTGGGTTTGCAGAATTGCACAAATACAGGTATCTTTATTTTGTTGTTATATTCACGTTATATATTCTGATTCTCTGCTGTAATTCCACTATAGTGTGCCTTATCTGGACTCACAAAAACCTTCATGAGCCGATGTATATTTTTATTGCAGCTTTGTTAATCAACTCTGTTCTTTACAGCATGACTATCTATCCGAAGCTCTTATCTGATGTTTTGTCTGAAAAACAGACTATATCGTATCCACTTTGTCTTTTTCAAGGATTCTCATATTACACCTCAGCTGTGTCAGAGTTTTTACTGTTGGCAGCAATGGCATATGACAGGTATGTGTCTATATGCAAACCCCTGCAATATCCAGTTATTATGAATAGAATAACTATATATGTCTGTCTGATTTTAGCTTGGCTTGTACCTGCTTTTGAGATTGCAGTGTCATTTGTGCTGTATTCGAATGTAAAACTCTGTAGTTTACTCTGACAGGAATTTTTTGTAACAATTCATTTTACAGGCTTCAGTGTGTGCCTCGGTTGTAATATCTATATATGGTGTGGTCATGTTGATAAATATTGCCCTTCTACCAATGCTTTTCATACTTTTTTCATATATCAGAATTCTTAGAATATCTTACAATTGTTGTAGAGAAACAAGGAGAAAAGCTCTAAAGACATGTTTACCCCACTTGCTGGTGTTAATCAACTTTTCCTGTTTTTTTTCTTTGATATAATTATAGTTAGACTGGAATCTGATCTATCAAACACGCTACGCTTGACATTGACGTTTCAGTCAATTTTATTCCATCCTCTTTTAAATCCAATCATATATGGACTCAAAATGAATGAAATTTTTAAACATATCAAGATATTGTTGTGTCAGGTTTAATAACACTGGTATTATTGCACCATTATCAAATGTATGGGATTTCATTGTAATGTGAGTTAGATAAAGGAGTACCTTATCTCTGATTTCACATGCAAGATAGAAGGACAGAGATCAACATTACTGACAACAAGACGATAAACATAATGGTCATAAAACAAAGATAAACAATTTCTTAAACTGTTGCTGGTAATGTTTGAAGTCTAAACAGTTCATATGCCTGCGTTTCACATTTTTCCTTCTTTTTTGTCACAGATTATTCTTTACTATTGTGGGTTGTAAGCGCATAAAACAATTTAGTAAAGTTAATCAGTTGCTACCTCTCTTCAATGCTGAAAGGCATTTTTCGTAATGTCACTGTCATATGTCAGTGAAAGACAAAAAAAGTACTGTGCTGTACTGTGCAAAAGTTTTAGGCAGGTGTAAAACAAAAATGCTGTAAATAAAGAATGCTTTCCAAAATGGAGGTGTTAATCATATATTTTCATCAATCAACATGGAATTATCTTAATTAAATGTATCAGTTCTGATCCATTTTCAGATAAATGTTTTTAAAAAATTTATATTTTTTCACCTTTACTTTATTACTAATTCTTATTTGCAATATGCTACAAGTGCAACATAGATGGAATAGTAACACTTTATAACTGTTGCTTAAGGCCCTGCATCTTCACCTCTTGCCACATATTATTGGTCAGTGTGAGTTATGAACCAACCAGATGTATGTAGAAAAAAAATATTGAAAAGTACAATGTGCACTGTGTGAAATGGGAAAAAAACCAGAATTTAATAATTTGCCATTCTCATAAACCCATATTTTACTACAATAGAACATTAGAAACTATCAAATGTTTGTTTGCTTTAGGGCTAATACCTCGTGATTGGCATTGCATATTTGTGTTTTATTCCTTACTGCATACAGTGTATTGTAGGTAAGTTTTGGAAGTAGAGTGTTACTCTGATACTATCAGATACAGCACTTCCTCACAAACCCTCACAGGAATGTGGCTTTGATCATAAATCTGTTGTTATGGCATGCACTCTACACCCCTTCTTTAACTCTACAGCCCTGACCAGAGCACAAGAGGTGGTTGTCATGGTAACGAGAGTGTTGCCTGCAAAAGGGCGTCTCCAAATAACGAGATGCCCAGAGAGCTGCAGAAGAAAAAACATGAGCTGGTATGAGACCTAAGGCCACTCTCAACTCTTTGGCCAGTCATGTTAACATTCAGTTTCTTGACTCATAAAAGTGTATACCGCCTGGCGCGGTGCCTTTGTCTCCTAGTCAGAGAAAGGAGATCCATGGCACCATGTAAAACAATTTAAAATTCTAAATGTTTCGATAATAAATTGTGAAAACTTAAAATTGGAGCATATTGTCTTCTCTCTTGTAAAAAAACCCTCAACAGTTTCTTAGTTAGCTTTCTTGTTCTTATGTTCTTCTGATTATGCAGTTTATCCCTGTTGATTCAGGTTATTTTAGGGTATTTAGTTTCCTTTAGCTTTTCTCATTCTGTGTTGTCCTCAGTGTCTTGTCTCCATTTCACACCACGTCACTCTCTCGCTCTGTGTCTTGCTTACTTTCCCTCTCTATCTCTCGCTCTCTCTTTCTCCGTCTCTCGCTCTCCTCTCGCTCGGTGTCTCTCTATTTCTCTCGCTCAAGTATTATTGTGTCTTAGTCATATGTCTGTGTTTTGTCTCTCTTACCTGTTCCCATGTTCCTCTCTTTTTGTGTTTCATCCTTTTCTCTGGTTTGTCATGTTCCAGTGTTTCCTTATCCCTGTCCTAGTGTGAAGTTCACATGTTGGTGCTACTTCCTGTTTTATTTCGATCATCCTTGTCTCTCATTATGTCTTATTTGTTCCTGCTGTGTTTCCGAGCTGTCTCCCCTATTCTTCCCTTGTGTATACATTTTCTCAGTAGCACCTTGACCCTTGTCCGAGTCTCTTCTCATCAGTTTTTGTGTCTCTCAGGTTCCATGTCCCTTAGTATTTTCCCAGTTTAGGTTATTTGTTTGTTTGTTTGTTTTTTGTACCTTAATGTTCAGCCTAAATAACAGCTCGCTTTTTGGTAAGTAGTTCCTGTTCTCCTGTGTTTGGGTCCTCTCACCACCTCACACTTTCTGCAGCCACAGATCCGGACAAATTAGTTAATCTGTGTCATCACTCGATGAGTCATGAGAGCATCTCCTTTGCAAAAATTAATACCACTGAAACCTGGCAGTGAGGAAAATGGCTACACAGAAACAAAACCATGGCCAGAAAGTCTGATGAAAAGCCACAGACCTCTGCATGTCCTCAACAAAATACTGAGAACTATTCTCCATACAAAATGTATCTTGAGCAATGGAGGGCTCAAGCTAAAAAATTTTAAGTCTTAAAGTTCTCAGAGGAATATGAAACATTTCTTGTGTCTGGAAGTATCACAATACAGGACTCCAGCAACACTTGAAGGGAAGAGGAACAACTTCATTGACTGACCAACGCGTTTCGGCTTGTGGCCTTCATCAGGGTCATAGTAACACATAGTAGAAGTGTGCTTAAATTAAAAACAAGAAACAGAAAAAAAATCAAATTAACCAATCACATCTTCATGGATAAACCAGCTGACATATAACAGGTGTGATTTGGTTAATTGGTTAAGTCACGCCCAAGTAAATACTGGACTAGGTCATTAATGGTGAAGACGGTGAGGACACATAATCCCCACTTGTCTTAAAATAATACATGCATGACATACATAAAAAGAATATTAAAAATATACAAAAAAAAGATTACAAAGAAAAGCATTTGATGAAAAAGAAGTCAGTGCAGTAACTAGATTAAAAAGCAAGAGGACTATTTTTTGTTTATTGCCAGTGTTGAAGCAGTATTTTCGTTGTTGCAGTGTAAACTTTTGTCTTATTTGTGTGTTTAGCCCTTGCTGTTGTGTTGTCTGTTGTTTTTTTGTTTGTTTTGTTTGTTTGTTTGTTTTTTCTTATATCAAAAAATCTCAATAAATATATATATAAAAAAAAAAAAAAAGCAAGAGGACATCATCACATGGAAAAACATTTGTGGAAAGGTCCTCATTTATGTCTCTCAAATGTAGACTTTGTGAGATTATTCTATTATCTTATGCCACGTTATACCCCTAATTAAACATTGTGAAATCATTATGTAGTTTTAGGTTGCATTATTCTCCTCACTTAGAAGAAGGGGATAACTATTACATTTATTAAACTGATTTGTATTACATTAGACTGCTGATGTATTGTGAATGAATGATATTGTTTTATGATGCATGATACTGCTGTTTCATAAGAAATACTGTTTCAGAGAATCATGGCCTTATTTGTCTGATTAGAAAAGAACAGAACATACTGCACAGGAAGCCAAGGTCGTAACATAGGCTCACTGAGAGAGAGAAAGGATGTGGATGTTTAGGTTTTATGACTGTGGAAGGGGGCTGACGCTATAAGAGTTTGAGTAACGGTCCGACATTTTGAGATCTGCTGTGACCCTCTTCATGCACATCTCCCATCCGGATGGTTTATGGTCAAAGTGTTGTATGGAATAATGAGAATTGTATGGAATAAAGAGATTGTTGATTGAGCATTTATACACCAAGTGTTGTTCTTCCCTCAGCCCAAAGATCAAAGAACTGAGATTTAACAACTTAAAATGTAGACTTAAAACGACTACTCCTACTTTACTGATAAAATAAACAGAAATAGATAAATAAATAAACATTACCCATGCAAGAATAATGGACGGAGCAGAGTAAGTGGTAAAACAGAATAAAAAAAGGGTACAGTTCACAAAAAGTCATTGATAGAAAAATCCTCATTCATACCTCTAGGGGGCAGACTCTTAAAATGGAATGTCCAAAATGTTTCTCTTTTTTTCTGGATACAATTAATGTTACCACCTCTTTGGTTTAGTTTAATGGCTTCAGTGCCTAGAAAGAATAGAGGTGAATTTGGATGTTTATCATTGAAGTGTCTTGCAACAGGGCTGTTTAGATCATTCCTCTTGATCGAATCAGAGGGCGGGATGTTTCTCCTATACATATTTCATTGCATGGCACTGTATCATGTAGATTACATTTTAGTTCTGCATGTGATAAAGCCCTTTATGGCAATAGTTTTGTCACTTATAGGATCTTTGAATTATTTGACATTTTTGGTGTATTGACAAATTATGCATGACCCACATTTGAAATTGCCTTGTAGGTTATGCCTTATCCTATTTGGCCAAGACACTTCACCTGTTGCCAATAGTCCAAAGGTGAGGTAGAGAGTAGTGGGTAACAGGCTGAAGGGGACTGCAGAAACTTTAATTGTCAGGTTAAGTATTATTATCCCTTATCCCATTTGGCCAAGACACTTCACCTGTTGCCTACTGGTTGGAGCCCTGTGGCACCAGTGTCCAGCAGCCTTGCCTCTGTCAGTGCACCCCAGGGCAGCTGTGGCTACAATGTACAGTAGCTTGCCATCACCCGTGTGTGAATGGGTGAATGACTGAATGTAATGTAAAGCGCTTTGGGGTCCATAGGGACTAAGTAAAGTGCTATACAAATGCAGGCCATTTACCATTATTTGACTTTAATTGTACAATTGATGATTTAGATAGGAATCACTTGGAGCCCCATATGCATTCAAGGAGGATATTGAAATGTGTTAACGAGACCTATAATTTGGTTGATGTGTGGCATTCTAAACATGAAAAAACACAACTTTTTTCATGGGCTCATTGTGAGGAGAATTACATTTCTTTAGCACGTTTTGATAGGTTTTATTGTTATGGTCATGCAACATGTGTCCAGTGGGTTTTTCTGATCATAATATGATGGAAGAAAATGTGTTTATAAATAGACTAAGACCTA
This sequence comes from Oreochromis niloticus, assembly GCF_001858045.2. Classification (NCBI taxonomy): domain Eukaryota; kingdom Metazoa; phylum Chordata; class Actinopteri; order Cichliformes; family Cichlidae; genus Oreochromis; species Oreochromis niloticus. The sequence continues at coordinate 7,618 of NW_020329247.1, read as the reverse complement.
AGAGTGCATATTGGCATTTTAATACGGTTTTGCTAAATGATGGGTGTTTTAAAAAAGGATTTTTCTTTTTTTGGAATCAGTGGAGAACTATGAAGTGTCAGTTTGCTTCCTTGCAGCAATGGTGGGATATTGGTAAAATAAAAATTCAGCAGTTCTGTATTCAATAGACACATAATGTCACAAGAGAGACGGTAAAATCTATTAAAGAATTAGAGACTGATATAGTGGATCTTTAAAATTTGAGTGAGTCCACAGGAGATCGAGGCCATTTCCAGGCACTCAAAAGTAAAAACGCTGTTTTGGCTGATCTGCTGGGGCTTAGAGCACAGGTCGCCCTGGTCTGTTCACCTTTTCAAAATTTTGCTGAAATGGATGCTCCCTCAGAATTCTTCTTTAATTTGGAGAAATTAAAAACATTGTTTTACTACCATACTGTTTTTTGGAGAAAAACAATGGCCAGAATCGCCTTATTCACTGTATTCGATCTGAGGATGGGAAAGAGCTGACTGAACCCACTGAATTACGAAAAAGGGCTGTTGATTATTTTTCAAAGCTGTGTGTCAGCGAGTTTAGAGAAGATTCCGTTGCTAGTGAAGAGTTTCTCAGTAAGGCTCTCTCTGTGTATTTTGCCTGTTGGATCTAATCGTGCTCTCTCTGTACACATTTCCCCGGAGCTGGTGGTGTACCCTTCCTGTGATCCCTGAGTGTGGCAGCATGAGTGGAAATCAGGTTTAAAGTGGCTGAGGAGGAGTGAGTGTGAGCAGAAGAGGAGCAGCGTGTATTGTGCTGAAGAGGAGAGCGTGTGTGTGGATTCCCGTTTTGTAAATAAACTGTCACCTTTTGCTTGCCAGAACTCCGTCTGCGCGTGTGTCCACCGGTTAGCCATGACAGCCCGTACTTAATGTCAACAAAAATAAGTAGAAAAGGTTTAAAATGATGTAGTGAACTGACTGTAGTCTCTTCTTTTTACATAAGGTATAGCCTGTGGCTAAGGGTCAGAGGTAAGGTAAAACACATAACAGAAGAAAAGTAAATTTAACAAATCAGTGATCTGTGAATTCGTATTTTTCTTTTTTGTCTTTCAATTCAGGTGCTTTACACTTGTCCTCTCCCAGCATTCAGCACTTCAGACACTCAACACCCACCCAGACGACAGCCTTACCCCGACCTGATGAGAAGGATGGATGACCAAAGGACAAACTGGAGAGTGGAGCTGTTTTCCAACTATGTAAGCTATCACCTCACATTGACTACAAACTGTCTTGAAGACTAAATTCTTCCAGTAGTTGGTATAAGTCATGGTTCGATGTCAGCAGCACTGTAGGTTTAAGTTTATTTATAGTTTTCATGTGTGTATGTTGGATTTAAAATTGCGTTTTAACAACATACTGCAACTACCAACAATGAAAATCTGTTGTGTGTTAAAATGACAACTTTCTTGTGTTATTGCTTTGCAGGGCAGTGTCTTTAGCAATCCTGGAACAGCTGAGAGTGGACAGAGCTGCACAGAGGACCAAAGATCCACTCTCAGCACTTTATATCTGACCGGCCCCAGCACCACCCCTCTTCACCCAACGTGAGGAGGGACCTGACCCCGCCTGCACAGAGGGAGTTGTGGACATCATTTCTGTGTCACTGGGTTTAGGAACCTTCTCACACACACACACGGATGAACACTGTCACTGGAAGATGTCTCCATTGCATCAGCAGGATGTAAGCATTTATACAATATTGCAGTTTGTGATGTTTTATACATGTTTTTATCTCTTCATTTAAAACTAGGAGATATAAAATAAACCAATTTTCATAATATTTTCTGTGTATTCTTTTATAATAAGTTATTTGGAGCATCATTGCAGCCTGTCAGCTTTTATTGAGGATTTAGAAAGTTGTTGGTGGCCTGAGTGTGTACAGTGGGGAGTTGTTTTGTCACATGGTGAAAGTGACCTGATGGGGAGCAAAAAGACAAACTGAACAATTTGGGGATTCACAGACTTTTGTAATCCTTTGAAAAAATGAAGAAAACTTGTTCTCTGTAAACAAAAAGCTCAAATATAAACCATCCTGACACACTGACAGAAATGATCTGCTATCTATAAGCAGGACAATGTTTTCATGAGCCTGGTGGAGGTAATTTGCATGAGTTTAATCTCCTGGTCAAAACTTGCATGATTCTGTTAGGACTGTAACTTTCTCCTGTTTATTTATTAATTTGTGTATTGTAGAAGATTAATACATTCACCAACCTATTCTTACTTGGCCTGAATGTTTGAATGTTTGCAGTTTCAGGTCATCCTGCTAATCAGTTTTAAGTACTGTAGAAAGTGAGTACCAATTTAATCAAGTCCTGGGATGAAATGGGACAAAAGGGTAATGTGACAGCCACATTACCGGTAGTTCCCTTTCCTCGTTTAACAATGTGTAAGCATACTGCTTTAACCTGCAATTTACTGCATGTTATAATGCTGCATGGTACAACCACAGTCTGCTAACCACCCATGATCGAAGGTTTTGAGGTCTTGCTCGAGCTACTGATGAAGCTTTATCAATGATTGTTATGTTTCCCAACCACATTTTATCCCGATGGTCCAAGGCTTACATCTTTATGGTCACAAACGTACTTCTGTAATTAAACAGTAACCAATTTATTACTTTAATTTACATTGGGAGCATTAATGAACATAAATCAGATTTAACCAGATTATGTGTTTAGGTCAAGAGGCACAGACCATCTTTAAGAGGCTCTTCTTGAATGTCTAATCACACAGTGTTTGTGTTTGTCTGCAGCATCACTGCAGCAGAGTGGGTATAACACAAGGCCACAGTCACGTGGTATTAAGTCAATAAAATACCCTTAACAAAGTCAGAGGGATGTGGCTGAGGTTATCAGTATGACCGCTCCATAGATTTCCTCCCTGATGCTCCTTTGCCTTCTAGATATCAGTACAATTTTTAAACCCAAATAGGTCACTTAAAGTATTTTAACCTCCTAAGACCAGAAATCTCTCATGGCATGCATTTTTAATTTCTTTGCTATTTGGGCTGATTGGGACCTGATGAATGTAAAAACATAGAATTACCGGATTTGTTTTGGGGGGTTTTTTACCTGATTTTTATCTCTGAGAAAAATGAGATCCAGATATGAGGACATTCATTTAAATTTGATATAACAGTGGCAATATACTGTCCTCGTAAGTGGATATGCATGATACCACGTGACTCGTTATCGTGCTTTTGGCTCAGATACTGCCGAGCGGTTTTCCATATTGTTTGACCAATTTATTTCTTATCCTCCTGAGTTGTCCACCTCAGATGGATTAGTTTCGTATTTGGATTCTGCTTGTAAATCTGTCCTCCACGCTGTCGCTCCTTTTATATTCAGACAATGCAAGCCAAAGGCTAGTCCTTGGCTAACTGATTTTACCAGAGCCACTAGAAAAGAATGTAGAAGATGTGAAAGACGTGGAAAAAAGATAGGCTGTGGTCTCTATGGAAGCTCTTAAGACTAGCTGGAAAGTCTATCAGAGAGCAGTAAAGGCTGCCAAGCACTCCTATTTTTCTCAACTTATTGCTGCCAGCTCGCATAACCCTCGTGTTCTATACAACACTATAAATTCTGTAATTAATCCGGAAGGCTATATTCTTTTGCACTCTTCTGCAGTTATGTGCAATAAGTTTCTTAATTATTTTGTGGACAAGGTTGCTAGTTTGAGACCTCCGACTCTACCTATTGCTGACCCAGCCATGCATGGTTCTTGCTCAAGTCTGTTGTCTGCTTTTCTACCAATTGTTTATCTGATTTAGAGAAACTTGTGTTGAAAGCTAAACCGTGTGGCTCTCCAAATGACGTTGTTCCTCCCCGCTTTCTCAAAAGGTATTTCCTATCATTGGACCACACATTCTGAACATTATTAATACTAGTCTTTTGTCTGGTCAAGTACCTAGGGAATTGAAGCATGCAGTCATACATCCTTTACTTTAGACAGTTCAGTCATATCAAATTTAGACCCATCTCTAAGCTTCCCTTTCTTAGTAAGATTCTGGAAAGGATTGTTTATACTCAGTTGATGGACTACTTGAATGACCCTAAATTGTCAGAAACATAAAGTGCCATTCCATCTATACGCAGATGGCTGCCAGCTCTACTTACCCTTTAGTCTTTCTGATAGTCTCCCAACTCGAACTCTGCTTGACTGCCTTACTGATGTCAAAGCATGGATGGCAAAAACTTTTTAAATTTTAATGATCGGAAGACAGAAGCAATTTTATTTGGCCCAAATCGTTCTTCTCATACTCCGGATGTTGATCTTGCAGCTTTAACTTCCCAACTAAAGAGTTCGATCACAAATCTTGGAGTTAAAATTGATTCTGCACTTACCTTTGATGACCATGTAAACGGGGTGGTAAAATCAGACGTTTATCAAAGTTTATCAAAGGTTTATCAAAGGTTAAGCCCTTTCTTTCCAAGCGTGACTTGGAAAATGTTATTCATGCCTTTATTACCTCACGTTTAGATTATTGTAATTCTCTTTTAATAGGGGTTGGGCAGGGCACTTTGTCACGCTTGCAATTAGTGCAAAATGCTGCGGCACGATTTTTAACTGGCAGAAGAAAATTTGATCACATCACTCCGATATTGGCCTCTCTACACTGGCTTCCAATTGAATTTAGGATCCGTTTTAAAGTCCTTTTATTGGTTTTTAAAGCTCTAAATGGTCTGTCACCTGTTAATTTGTCTGACTTGTTGAAGCCCCACGTCCCCACTCGTTCCCTTCGGTCAGCTGAGCAGTTGCTGCTTTCTGTCCCAAAGTCACGGCTGAAAACTTAGAGGAGACCGAGCGTTCTCTGTTGCAGCGCCGATGCTTTGGAATAACCTTCCTCTCCATATTAGACAGGCTACATCAGTGCCAGTTTTAAGTCTTTATTAAAAACCTATTTTTATTCCTTGGCTTTTAACTCTGTGGGTAACTGATATTTTATTTTTATTTTTATTTTTGTATTTTATTTTTTTTTATTACTATGTGCATATTAGTATTGTACAGCACTTTGGTCTACCAGGTGTGTTTTTAAAGTGCTATATAAATAAATGATGCTGCTGATGATGATGATGGATATCAAGCCCTTGTAGAGCAAAACTTTGTATTTTGGTCTAGACAACCCAAAATGTGATGTCCACATATGTGACGCCAGGTCTAAGAGGTTAAAATAACATTTGGGTGAGCAAATGCACAGGAGTCTTTCAGGCCCAAGTCAGTGAGATCCTTCTTAACTACGTGAGGTCAGTTAAAAGCAGACTCAGTCAAAGTGGTTGAATGTCACGTCCCACACAGACCCTGCGAGCAGCAATCACTGATAAGTGCAATTGGTGGTCACTCATAAGCTATGTCACACAAACGCCCTGGGATCGTCGATCGTTGATAAGAAACGTCAGACACACAACGTCACCCTGCAATCGCTGACAAGTAATGTCACACACGCCCTTTGATTGGCGATCACAAAAAATGTCACATTACATACACGCCCTGCTATCGCTAATACGTGACGTTACACACACGCCCTCCTATTGGCAAAAGCTCATAAGCCATGCCACATACATGCCCTGCGATCGGCGACCACTCATACTTCATGTCATAGACACGCCCTAGAATCAACGTTCGCTGACAAGTAATGTCACACGCAAACCCTGTAATCGGCGATCGCTCATAAGTCACCTCATACAAACGCCCTGTGATCGGCGATCGCTGATAAGTGACGTCACACACAGGCCATGCAATCCGGTCTTTAAGTCTGACGTCATTAGCCATGTCTGGGCCCAAACTCCGCTGCAGGTCCTTAAGTCAAATGATCACTGTAGCATTGCTGAGAGTTGAAAAACTGTCTAAATCTTTCATCTGTAATAAAATGACATGGAATGTCAATGTAATAAAATGAAATGAATGGAATTCATGACATTTAACGGAGTTAGAAGTTAGCAGGGAGTTAGCTCGCTAGCTCCATCTAAATATAATATACCATGTTCTGACTGAGGGACTTATGAACAAATTAAAACGTGATGGACTAATTCTTACATAGCGCTTTTCTACTCTCCCGGAGTACTCAAAGCGCTCTATACAACATGCCACATTCACCCAGTCACTTTATCTACACTCAGTGCTTTCACACTCAGTACATTCACACTCGATGGATGCATCGGTTGGTGTTGGGGTTAGTACTTGCCAAGGATACTTGACATGCAGACTGGAGGAGCCAGGGATCAAACCGCCAACCTTCCGATCAGTAGGTGACCAGCTCTACCTCCTGAGCTACAGCCACCCGTACAGCTCTGCTATCACTTCCAACATAAATGAAGACAGGAAAGTAAACAGCAGTGACGTTTGTAGGGTTACTGAAGTTGGGCTAGCTGGTATATTGACTATAATTATAACATTGATTATAATGCATTGTTATTTTGTGCAGAGAGAGCAAAAACAAAAAACTCCCTCTCAGCTTGTTCGTGGCCAAAAATGGCCACCCCTTGTTTACATTTACAAAATGCTATAAAATTCATATATATTAAGAAAAATTTCCACTTTTTTTGACTTGATTTTTTAGATTAGCATCAGTGCTGTTCATCAACACCAAAATATCAATCAAATTCAGAATTTTAACCTTTTAAATACCAGTTAAATCACATCATTTTAATGATTTACAAAGGGATAAAAGCATAAAATCCCCATTTTTTTTCTAAATAATACATGCAAACTGATTTATTTTCTAACCATGATGGAGGTTAGATGCGTAGCAATAATTAAAGTATCAATGAGTTTTATGCATGTTTGTTTTTGTGCAGTGACAGAAAAACAAAAAAATCCCTCTCAGCTTGTTCGTGGCCAAAAATGGCCACCCCCTGTTTATGTTTACAAAATGCTATAAAATTAATATATATTAAAACATTTTTCTACTTTCATTGACTTGAGTTTTTAAATTAGCACCGCTTCTAGTCATGAAAACCAAAATATAATTTAAATTCAGATATTATACCCTTTGAATACCAGCCAGATTACGTATTATTACTACGCTTTTGGGGGGAAATATGGTAAATGGTAAATGGCCTGTATTTGTATAGCGCCTTACTAGTCCCTAAGGACCCCAAAGCGCTTTACACATCCAGTCATCCACCCATTCACGCACACATTCACACACTGGTGATGGCAAGCTACATGTAGCCACAGCCACCCTGGGGCGCACTGACAGAGGCGAGGCTGCCGAACACTGGCGCCACCGGCCCTCTGACCACCACCAGTAGACAACGGGTGAAGTGTCTTGCCCAAGGACACAACGACCGAGACTGTCCAAGCCGGGGCTCGAACCGGCAACCTTCCAATAGTGATAAAGTTCACATTTTTAGCATATGAATGATGAAACCTAATATTTTTTTATCATCATTGAAGGTCAGTAACAGTAACTGTAACAATGATTTATTTTTACTTTATTTATTTATTTATTTTTCTTTCTTTGGGGGGGATGAATGGCCAAAAAGAAAATCACACATGGTGTTTAGTGGCCAGAAAGGCAATTTAATGACCATATAACCCCTGAAATCACCAATAAAATGATCAAAATTTATATTCCAATATGT
>NW_020329246.1:0-13978 GCF_001858045.2 Oreochromis niloticus | reverse complement strand
CTCACTTAGAAGAAGGGGATAACTATTATTTATTAAACTGATTTGTATTACATTAGACTGCTGATGTATTGTGAATGAATGATATTGTTTATGATGCATGATACTGCTGTTTCATAAGAAATACTGTTTTCAGAGAATCATGGCCTTATTTGTCTGATTAGAAAAGAACAGAACATACTGCACAGGAAGCCAAGGTCGTAACATAGGCTCACTGAGAGAGAGAAAGGATGTGGATGTTTAGGTTTATGACTGTGGAAGGGGGGCTGACGCTATAAGAGTTTGAGTAACGGTCCGACATTTTGAGATCTGCTGTGACCCTCTTCATGCACATCTCCCCATCCGGATGGTTTATGGTCAAAGGTTGTATGAATAATGAGAATTGTATGGAATAAAGAGATGTTGATTGAGCATTTATACACCAAGTGTTGTTCTTCCCTCAGCCCAAAGATCAAAGAACTGATCAAAGAACTGAGATTTAACAACTTAAAATGTAGACTTAAAACGACTACTCCTACTTTTACTGATAAAATAAACAGAAATAGATAAATAAATAAACATTACCCATGCAAGAATAATGGACGGAGCAGAGTAAGTGGTAAAACAGAATAAAAAGGGTACAGTTCACAAAAAAGTCATTGATAGAAAAATCCTCATTCATACTCTAGGGGCAGACTCTTAAAATGGAATGTCCAAAATGTTCTCTTTTTTCTGGATACAATTAATGTTACCACCTCTTGGTTAGTTTATGGCTTCAGTGCCTAGAAAGAATAGAGGTGAATTTGGATTTTATCATTGAAGTGTCTTGCAACGGCTGTTTAGATCATTCCTCTTGACGAATCAGAGGGCGGGATGTTCTCCTATACATATTTCATTGCATGGGCACTGTATCATGTAGATTACATTTTTAGTTCTGCATGTGATATAAAGCCCTTTATGGCAATAGTTTTGTCACTTATAGGATCTTTGAATTATTTGACATTTTTGGTGTATTGACAAATTATGCATGACCCAATTTGAAATTGCTTGTAGGTTATGCCTTATCCTATTTGGCCAAGACACTTCACCTGTGCCAATAGTCCAAAGGTGAGGTAAGAGTAGTGGGTAACAGCTGAAGGGGACTGCAGAAACTTTAATTGTCAGGTTAAGTATTATCCCTTATCCCATTTGGCCAAGACACTTCACCTGTTGCCTACTGGTTGAGCCTGTGGCACCAGTGTCCAGCAGCCTTGCCTCTGTCAGTGCACCCCAGGGCAGCTGTGGCTACAATGTACAGTAGCTTGCCATCACCCGTGTGTGAATGGGGTGAATGACTGAATGTAATGTAAAGCGCTTTGGGGTCCATAGGGACTAAGTAAAGTGCTATACAAATGCAGGCCATTTACCATTATTTGACTTAATTGTACAATTGATGATTTAGATAGGAATCACTTGGAGCCCCATATGCATTCAAGGAGGATATTGAAATGTGTTAACGAGACCTATAATTTGGTTGATGTGTGGCATTCTAAACATGAAAAAACACAACTTTTTTCATGGGCTCATTGTGAGGAGAATTACATTTCTTTAGCACGTTTTGATAGGTTTATGTTATGGTCATGCAACATGTGTCCAGTGGTTTTTGATCATAATATGATGGAAGAAAATGTGTTTATAAAATAGACTAAGACCTAAGAGTGCATATTGGCATTTTAATACGGTTTTGCTAAATGATGGGTGTTTTAAAAAAGGATTTTTCTTTTTTTGGAATCAGTGGAGAATATGAAGTGTCAGTTTGCTTCCTTGCAGCAATGGTGGGATATTGGTAAAATAAAAATTCAGCAGTTCTGTATTCAATAGACACATAATGTCACAAGAGAGACGGTAAAATCTATTAAAGAATTAGAGACTGAATAGTGGATCTTTAAAATTTGAGTGAGTCCACAGGAGATCGAGGCCATTTCCAGCACTCAAAAGTAAAAACGCTGTTTTGGCTGATCTGCTGGGCTTAGAGCACAGGTCGCCCTGGTCTGTTCACCTTTCAAAATTTGCTGAAATGGATGCTCCCTCAGAATTCTTTCTTTAATTTGGAGAAATTAAAAACATTGTTTACTACCATACTGTTTTTGGAGAAAAACAATGGCCAGAATCGCCTATTCACTGTATCGATCTGAGGATGGGAAAGAGCTGACTGAACCACTGAATTACGAAAAAGGGCTGTTGATTATTTTTCAAAGCTGTGTCAGCGAGTTTAGAGAAGATTCCGTTGCTAGTGAAGAGTTTCTCAGTAAGGCTCTCTCTGTGTATTTTGCCTGTTGATCTAATCGTGCTCTCTCTGTACACATTTCCCCGGAGCTGGGTGGTGTACCCTTCCCTGTGATCCCTGAGTGTGGCAGCATGAGTGGAAATCAGGTTTAAAGTGGCTGAGGAGGAGTGAGTGTGAGCAGAAGAGGAGCAGCGGTATTGTGCTGAAGAGGAGAGCGTGTGTGTGGATTCCCGTTTTGTAAATAAACTGTCACCTTTTGCTTGCCAGAACTCCGTCTGCGCGTGTGTCCACCGGTTAGCCATGACAGCCCGTACTTAATGTCAACAAAAATAAGTAGAAAAGGTTTAAAAATGATGTAGTGAACTGACTGTAGTCTCTTCTTTTTACATAAGGTATAGCCTGTGGCTAAGGGTCAGAAGGTAAATTTAACAAAAGATCTGTAATTCGTAAATTCAGGTGCTTTACACTTGTCCTCTCCCAGCATTCAGCACTTCAGACACTCAACACCCCACCCAGACGACAGCCTTACCCCGACCTGATGAGAAGGATGGATGACCAAAGGACAAACTGGAGAGTGGAGCTGTTTTCCAACTATGTAAGCTATCACCTCACATTGACTACAAACTGTCTTGAAGACTAAATTCTTCCAGTAGTTGGTATAAGTCATGGTTCGATGTCAGCAGCACTGTAGGTTTAAGTTTATTTATAGTTTTCATGTGTGTATGTTGGATTTAAAATTGCGTTTTAACAACATACTGCAACTACCAACAATGAAAATCTGTTGTGTGTTAAAATGACAACTTTCTTGTGTTATTGCTTTGCAGGGCAGTGTCTTTAGCAATCCTGGAACAGCTGAGAGTGGACAGAGCTGCACAGAGGACCAAAGATCCACTCTCAGCACTTTATATCTGACCGGCCCAGCACCACCCCTCTTCACCAACGTGAGGAGGGACCTGACCCCGCCTGCACAGAGGGAGTTGTGGACATCATTTCTGTGTCACTGGGTTTAGGAACCTTCTCACACACACACACGGATGAACACTGTCACTGGAAGATGTCTCCATTGCATCAGCAGGATGTAAGCATTTATACAATATTGCAGTTTGTGATGTTTTATACATGTTTTTATCTCTTCATTTAAAACTAGGAGATATAAAATAAACCAATTTTCATAATATTTTCTGTGTATTTCTTTATAATAAGTTATTTGGAGCATCATTGCAGCCTGTCAGCTTTTTATGAGGATTTAGAAAGTTGTTGTGGCCTGAGTGTGACAGTGGGGAGTTGTTTTTGTCACATGGTGAAAGTGACCTGATGGGAGCAAAAAGACAACTGAACAATTTGGGGATTCACAGACTTTGTAATCCTTTGAAAAAATGAAGAAAACTTGTTCTCTGTAACAAAAGCTCAAATTAAACCATCCTGACACACTGACAGAATGATCTGCTATCTATAAGCAGGACATGTTTTCATGAGCCTGGTGGAGGTAATTTGCATGAGTTTATCTCCTGGTCAAACTTGCATGATTCTGTTAGGACTGTAACTTTCTCCTGTTATTATTAATTTGTGTATTGTAGAAGATTAATACATTCACCAACCTATTCTTACTTGGCCTGAATGTTTGAATGTTTGCAGTTTCAGGTCATCCTACTAATCAGTTTTAAGTACTGTAGAAAGTGAGTACCAATTAATCAAGTCCTGGGATGAAATGGGACAAAAGGGTAATGTGACAGCCACATTACCGGTAGTTCCCTTTCCTCGTTTAACAATGTGTAAGCATACTGCTTTAACCTGCAATTTACTGCATGTTATAATGCTGCATGGTACAACCACAGTCTGCTAACCACCCATGATCGAAGGTTTGAGGTCTTGCTCGAGCTACTGATGAAGCTTTATCAATGATTGTTATGTTTCCCAACCACATTTTATCCCGATGGTCCAAGGCTTACATCTTTATGGTCACAAACGTACTTCTGTAATTAAACAGTAACCAATTTATTACTTTAATTTACATTGGGAGCATTAATGAACATAAATCAGATTTAACCAGATTATGTGTTTAGGTCAAGAGGCACAGACCATCTTTAAGAGGCTCTTCTTGAATGTCTAATCACACAGTGTTGTGTTTGTCTGCAGCATCACTGCAGCAGAGTGGGTATAACACAAGGCCACAGTCACGTGGTATTAAGTCAATAAAATACCCTTAAACAAAGTCAGAGGGATGTGACTGAGGTTATCAGTATGACCGCTCCATAGATTTCCTCCCTGATGCTCCTTTGCCTTCTAGATATCAGTACAATTTTAAACCCAAATAGGTCACTTAAAGTATTTTAACCTCCTAAGACCAGAAATCTCTCATGGCATGCATTTTTAATTTCTTTGCTATTTGGGCTGATTGGGACCTGATGAATGTAAAACATAGAATTACCGGATTTGTTTTGGGGGGGTTTTTTTACCTGATTTTATCTCTGAGAAAATGAGATCCAGATATGAGGACATTCATTAAAATTTTGATATAACAGTGGCAATATACTGTCCTCGTAAGTGGATATGCATGATACCACGTGACTCGTTATCGTGCTTTTGGCTCAGATACTGCCGAGCGGTTTTCCATATTGTTTGACCAATTATTCTTATCCTCCTGAGTTGTCCACTCAGATGGATTAGTTTCGTATTTGGATCTGCTTGTAAATCTGTCCTCGACGCTGTCGCTCCTTTTATATTCAGACAATGCAAGCCAAGGCTAGTCCTTGGCTAACTGATTTACCAGAGCCACTAGAAAGAATGTAGAAGATGTGAAAGACGGTGGAAAAAAGATAGGCTGTGTGTCTCTATGGAAGCTCTTAAGACTAGCTGGAAAGTCTATCAGAGAGCAGTAAAGGCTGCCAAGCACTCCTATTTTTCTCAACTTATTGCTGCCAGCTCGCATAACCTCGTGTTCTATACAACACTATAAATTCTGTAATTAATCCGGAAGGCTATATTCTTTTGCACTCTTCTGCAGTTATGTGCAATAAGTTTCTTAATTATTTTGTGGACAAGGTTGCTAGTTTGAGACCTCCGACTCTACCTATTGCTGACCCAGCCATGCATGGTTCTTGCTCAAGTCTGTTGTCTGCTTTTCTACCAATGTTTATCTGATTTAGAGAAACTTGTGTTGAAAGCTAAACCGTGTGGCTCTCCAAATGACGTTGTTCCTCCCCGCTTTCTCAAAAAGGTATTTCCTATCATTGGACCACACATTCTGAACATTATTAATACTAGTCTTTTGTCTGGTCAAGTACCTAGGGAATTGAAGCATGCAGTCATACATCCTTACTTTAGACAGTTCAGTCATATCAAATTTTAGACCCATCTCTAAGCTTCCTTTCTTAGTAAGATTCTGGAAAGGATTGTTTATACTCAGTTGATGGACTACTTGAATGACCCTAAATTGTCAGAAACATAAAGTGCCATTCCATCTATACGCAGATGGCTGCCAGCTCTACTTACCCTTTAGTCTTTCTGATAGTCTCCCAACTCGAACTCTGCTTGACTGCCTTACTGATGTCAAAGCATGGATGGCAAAAAACTTTTTAAATTTTAATGATCGGAAGACAGAAGCAATTTATTTGGCCCAAATCGTTCTTCTCATACTCCGGATGTTGATCTTGCAGCTTTAACTTCCCAACTAAAGAGTTCGATCACAAATCTGGAGTTAAAATTGATTCTGCACTTACCTTTGATGACCATGTAAACGGGGTGGTAAAATCAGACGTTTATCAAAGTTTATCAAAGGTTTATCAAAGGTTAAGCCCTTTCTTTCCAAGCGTGACTTGGAAAATGTTATTCATGCCTTTATTACCTCACGTTTAGATTATTGTAATTCTCTTTTAATAGGGTTGGGCAGGCACTTTGTCACGCTTGCAATTAGTGCAAAATGCTGCGGCACGATTTTAACTGGCAGAAGAAAATTTGATCACATCACTCCGATATTGGCCTCTCTACACTGGCTTCCAATTGAATTTAGGATCCGTTTAAAGTCCTTTTATTGGTTTTTAAAGCTCTAAATGGTCTGTCACCTGTTAATTTGTCTGACTTGTTGAAGCCCACGTCCCCACTCGTTCCCTTCGGTCAGCTGAGCAGTTGCTGCTTTCTGTCCCAAAGTCACGGCTGAAACTTAGAGGAGACCGAGCGTTCTCTGTTGCAGCGCCGATGCTTTGGAATAACCTTCCTCTCCATATTAGACAGGCTACATCAGTGCCAGTTTTAAGTCTTTATTAAAAACCTATTTTTATTCCTTGGCTTTTAACTCTGTGGTAACTGATATTTTATTTTTATTTTATTTTGTATTTATTTTTTTTTTATTACTATGTGCATATTAGTATTGTACAGCACTTTGGTCTACCAGGTGTGTTTTAAAGTGCTATATAAATAAATGATGCTGCTGATGATGATGATGGATATCAAGCCCTTGTAGAGCAAAACTTTGTATTTTGGTCTAGACAACCCAAAAATGTGATGTCACATATGTGGACGCCAGGTCCTAAGAGGTTAAAATAACATTGGGTGAGCAAATGCACCAGGAGTCTTTCAGGCCCAAGTCAGTGAGATCCTTCTTAACTACGTGAGGTCAGTTAAAAGCAGACTCAGTCAAAGTGGTTGAATGTCACGTCCCACACAGACCCTGCGAGCAGCAATCACTGATAAGTGCAATTGGTGGTCACTCATAGCTATGTCACACAAACGCCCTGGGATCGTCGATCGTTGATAAGAAACGTCAGACACACAACGTCACCCTGCAATCGCTGACAAGTAATGTCACACACGCCCTTTGATTGGCGATCACAAAAAATGTCACATTACATACACGCCCTGCTATCGCTAATACGTGACGTTACACACACGCCCTCCTATTGGCAAAAGCTCATAAGCCATGCCACATACATGCCCTGCGATCGGCGACCACTCATACTTCATGTCATAGACACGCCTAGAATCAACGTTCGCTGACAAGTAATGTCACACGCAAACCCTGTAATCGGCGATCGCTCATAAGTCACCTCATACAAACGCCCTGTGATCGGCGATCGCTGATAAGTGACGTCACACACAGGCCATGCAATCCGGTCTTTAAGTCTGACGTCATTAGCCATGTCTGGGCCCAAACTCCGCTGCAGGTCCTTAAGTCAAATGATCACTGTAGCATTGCTGAGAGTTGAAAAACTGTCTAAATTCTTTCATCTGTAATAAAATGACATGGAATGTCAATGTAATAAAATGAAATGAATGGAATTCATGACATTTAACGGAGTTAGAAGTTAGCAGGGAGTTAGCTCGCTAGCTTCCATCTAAATATAATATACCATGTTCTGACTGAGGGACTTATGAAACAAATTAAAACGTGAGTGGACTAATTCTTACATAGCGCTTTTCTACTCTCCCGGAGTACTCAAAGCGCTCTATACAACATGCCACATTCACCCAGTCACTTTATCTACACTCAGTGCTTTCACACTCAGTACATTCACACTCCGATGGATGCATCGGTTGGTGTTGGGGTTAGTACCTTGCCAAGGATACTTGACATGCAGACTGGAGGAGCCAGGGATCAAACCGCCAACCTTCCGATCAGTAGGTGACCAGCTCTACCTCCTGAGCTACAGCCACCCGTACAGCTCTGCTATCACTTCCAACATAAATGAAGACAGGAAAGTAAACAGCAGTGACGTTTGTAGGTTACTGAAGTTGGGCTAGCTGGTATATTGACTATAATTATAACATTGATTATAATGCATTGTTATTTTTGTGCAGAGAGAGCAAAAACATAAAAACTCCCTCTCAGCTTGTTCGTGGCCAAAAATGGCCACCCCTTGTTTACATTTACAAAATGCTATAAAATTCATATATATAAGAAAAATTTCCACTTTTTTTGACTTGATTTTTTAGATTAGCATCAGTGCTGTTCATCAACACCAAATATCAATCAAATTCAGAATTTTAACCTTTTAAATACCAGTTAAATCACATCATTTTAATGATTTACAAAGGGATAAAAGCATAAAATCCCCATTTTTTTTCTAAATAATACATGCAAACTGATTTATTTCTAACCATGATGGAGGTTAGATGCGTAGCAATAATTAAAAGTATCAATGAGTTTATGCATGTTTGTTTTTTGTGCAGTGACAGAAAAACCAAAAAAATCCCTCTCAGCTGTTCGTGGCCAAAATGGCCACCCCCTGTTTATGTTTACAAAATGCTATAAAATTAATATATATTAAAACATTTTTCTACTTTCATTGACTTGAGTTTTTAAATTAGCACCGCTTCTAGTCATGAAAACCAAAATATAATTTAAATTCAGATATTATACCTTGAATACCAGCCAGATTACGTATTATTACTACGCTTTTGGGGGGAAATATGGTAAATGGTAAATGGCCTGTATTTGTATAGCGCCTTACTAGTCCCTAAGGACCCCAAAGCGCTTTACACATCCAGTCATCCACCCATTCACGCACACATTCACACACTGGTGATGGCAAGCTACATGTAGCCACAGCCACCCTGGGGCGCACTGACAGAGGCGAGGCTGCCGAACACTGGCGCCACCGGGCCCTCTGACCACCACCAGTAGACAACGGGTGAAGTGTCTTGCCCAAGGACACAACGACCGAGACTGTCCAAGCCGGGGCTCGAACCGGGCAACCTTCCAATAGTGATAAAGTTCACATTTTTTAGCATATGAATGATGAAACCTAATATTTTTTATCATCATTGAAGGTCAGTAACAGTAACTGTAACAATGATTATTTTTATTTATTTATTTATTTTTTTTTCTTTGGGGGGGGATGAATGGCCAAAAAGAAAATCACACATGGTGTGTTAGTGGCCAGAAAGGCAATTTAATGACCATATAACCCCTGAAATCACCAATAAATGATCAAAATTTATATTCCAATATGTGTGTGCTTCTGTGTGCATCCTCATTAGCAGCAAGATGTACTAACCACATTAGAGTGGTTTTGTAGGCACACTTTCTACACTTGGTGCAAGGGGCTGCTGTTCCAATCCTGGAGGTGCGCCTTTTGCACATTCTTCTCATTTTGTTGGTGGGGTGTGGGTCACACTCTGGTTCAGACTACTGTATCTTGAGATCAATGGCAGAAGTGGCTGAGAATCAGGGACATGGGTGTCTTGCAGTTGTTGAGGTCACCAGCATGTGCCCCAGCTCTCCCAGGATCTTCATTTGTAGGGTGTAGAGACTCCCCCACTTCAGTGAAGTTGTTTCCAGCGGGACAAAGATATTGTATCCCAAGACATCCAGCGAATTGGAGAAAAAAGCCAGCAGCCATCAGTTAGTTTCCTTCAACAACTCGAGGTGCCAGCATCCTCTCTAAGTTATCCAATTTGTATTTGTGCCTATTGTAGACCAGGATGCTTCTTGCTTTCACGCATCCTTTATTGCCCATCACTGACTGCTGGTTCCTTGTGTGTTGCTGTCAAATGAAGCACATTCCTCCGTTGCTTTGGCATGTGGGATATCGCTGTGGTAGTTTTGGTGAAGCCCCAAAGACAGACAACAAAATCTTCCTCTGTTGCAACTGGAGGAGCTGATGCCGATGCGGGCCGCACAGGGAGTGCTCGCACTGGACCTATAAAGACAGGTGGTCGGGTTTTTGTGCTGGCCATTCATCCCCCAGGGACACGACGCATGAAAGAGGCAATAGATGATCTGCTGCAAAAGTACCATGGGAAGAAGGACATCCTGAAGCTTGTGGATCAAGATTATGCAGACATGGTCCATCGTTCTGCTGCAGATCCCAACAGCCTGCTGCATCCCACATCCAAGGTGCACATATCCCGTTATGTGAAGCACTTGGCTAAGCTTCTCACACCAATTCATCTTTGAACACAAGCCCAGAAAACTTCTGGAGACTCAGCAGCTGTGGCACTCATTAACGGAGGCAGTGAAACAACTAGTGTTCCCGCAGTCACCATAGAGCCTGCTGCCGTCTTTAACCCGCCTCCTCCTGCCCTGTCTGCACCACTGACTCAGTAGAGAAGATTGTGGAGGGCATCTTAGAAAGCAACAGCAGCAGCAGCCTGAGGGAAAAGAAGGCAGACAAAGACTTGTCTTGCCTGTGGACAGCCAAGTCTCATATGAGACACACGGATCCACCGTCCACTATTTTTACCAGAGAGGGCCTGTGCTCTGTTTCTATTGTTCCAACAGGTGCATCAGACTTATGCTGCTGAGGGAATCAGTAACCGAAAATGCCCTTTGAGGAATTTGCCCAGACAGAATTTTTCCAAAGGGATCTGGATGCTACCAGGAAGAGGTCAGAGGAAAGGATGGAGAAAAAGAGGAAAAGGCCAGAAACCCAACAAACAGGCCGCCTCTGCAGGTTCTGCCACATGGACTGAAACAGGACCAATAGCCACATGTTCATACGGGTTTCCCTGGAGTGGCAGGGAAATATATCTACTGCCCTTCAAAAGTGCACTCTCTGTACAGGGACAAGGGCATGGCCAAGGAGATGACTGGAGGATTTCAGGAGTCTCCTTTCTATGAGGCAGAGAGACAAAGATGGGTGGAGAAAAAAGGAAATAGGGAGAAACAGTTTATATTGTAATAAGATAGTTTTGTTCTAGTTCGTAATGTTTATTTTGTTTATATAATAAAAACTGATTGTAAATATAAAATCTAATAAATTGTGTTCTGTAAACACAGCTCTCTTCTTTATAACCTCTTAGAGTTCACCTGTATGTTTATATATCTGTGTAAGCTTACCATCAGGTAATCAGTTTTAAAAAGTTGTGAGTGCTGCCCTGAAAGCTTACATATTAATTCTAAATCACTTCATGTATGATAACAAGCCATCCTTCTCTAGTGGCGTCTCACAGCTTTGTCTTTATAATCTTTCTGGTTGATTATATCATTAGAAACATGACTGATGTCTTTTCTGGTGTGACTGTACAGCCTGTTTCAGGACATGACAACCAGACAGTGTCTGAAGTTATCTTTAATACATGCAACACAGCTGGAGGTAGTCCAGACACTTTCTCACTTCTGGTGATAATATTTTTGCTTTAGGTATTGTTGCTTGCTGGCTTGAAGCTTATCTACAAAAACAGTTCAATAAGGAAAGATCATGTGGAAAAAAACCAACATGATTTATTCAGATACAGAAATAAATGTAACTGTTAGGCACTTAGACTCCAATGACCATCATAGCAGAAGGAATCTCAGCAGTGGCAGGATTTTGCACAAGCCCCACCCCAGAGTCAACATGCTGGTAGTGATGAAGATGGAGGCTGGGACAGGGTTCCAAGTGACCACGGTGAGGAGGAGAAAGGAGAGGAGGCGGGCTGCATGGCTGAGGATCTGAAACGCAGAATAGCAGCAGAAGAGCAACAGATTTAAAGCATGCAGAGTGGAGGCTGAGTTGCTTGGAGAAGGCAGGCAAGAGCATAACTGGAAGAAAGTAATGAAGCCAGTACTGAGTTTGTGCTGGAAAATGAATGTGCTTTCAACACCATCAGGCCGACCCTCCTGGGTGATAAGTTAACAGCGATGCAGGTGGATGCTTCTCTGGTGTCCTGGATTGTTGATTACCTGACAGGAAGACCACAATATGTACGTCTCCCACAGTGTGTGTCTGACAAGGTAATCAGCAACACAGGGGCACCACAGGGGACTGTCCTCTCCCCCTTCCTCTTCACCCTCTACACCACAGACTTCAGCCACTGCACAGAGACCTGCCATCTTCAGAAGTTTTCTGATGACTCTGCGGTGGTTGGATGCATCAACGGGGATGATGAGACAGAGTACCGGGCTGTGGTCGACTCCTTTGTCACGTGGTGTGAGCAGAATCATCTGCAGCTCAACGTGGCAAAGACTAAGGAATTGATAGTGGACTTCAGGAAGACCAGGAAACACTTGACCCCTGTTTCAATCCAAGGGTCAGTGTTGACATTGTGGAGGACTATAAATACCTTGGAGTACACATTGACAATAAACTGGACTGGGCTAAAAACACCACAGCACTTTACAGAAAGGGCCAGAGTCGTCTCTATCTTTTGAGGCGACTGAGGTCCTTCAACATCTGCCAGAAAATGCTCAGGATTTTCTACCAGTCTGTTGTGGCCAGTGCGATCCTCTATGCCGTTGCATGCTGGGGGAGCAGGCTGAGGGTCGCAGATGCCAACAGACTCCATAAACTGATTCGTAAGGCCAGTAATGTTGTGGGGATGGAGCTGGACTCCCTCAAGGTGGTGTCGGAGAGGCGGATGTTGTCCAAGATAAAGACAATGTTGGATAACACCTCCCACCCACTCCATGACATGCTGGTCAGTCACAGGAGCACGTTGAGTGAGAGACTGAGATTACCGAAAAGCACCACTGAACGACACAGGAAATCATTCCTGCCTGTGGCCATCTCCCTGTACAACTCATCCACTTAACACACTGTTTACTGCAACAGCTACACCCTTCTTGCACATGTTCTTTTTCAGCTATTTATTAATAGTGACTTTTATGTATAGTGACTTTTATATATATATATATACCTGAATATATTGTGCTATTCTTAGTTAGTGTATTGTCTGTCTTTGTTAATGTTTGTTTATAATGGAGCACTGTAACGAAAAATAATTTCCCCTAGGGATCAATAAAGTATTCTGATTCTGATTCTGAATAGATATAAACTAGCAGCCACCAGGAAGCAGACAAATGACTTATTACAGATCTTCCTTATTGAAATTATGCATAAGCTTAATTTCTATGCCATCAGAATGTATCTGAATTATAGTTTTAACTTTAACCTTTGTATTAAAAGTTGGATGTCTGCATAACTGAAGAGTATGTCTGGTCTGTATCATCTCAAAACTGTGACGATACAGTTTATTCCGAGTTATATACTTTGTGACAGTTGTTGTGGACGTTTCCATTAAATAAAGCCTACAGACAACGGTAGGATGTAGCTAACATCCTTTCATCAAAACAGCAAAACCTACTTGGTGAGAGCAGCCATCGTGGGTTAAACCCAAGGCAGAGTCTCTGCTGAACCCAACACAGCCTTGGGTTTAAACACCTTCTACAGAACCAAAAGGCAGTACACAGCTGTTTTCACACCTTTGGTCTTCCCCAGAGAAAAGTTCACACTCCCTTGCAGTGGAGAAGACAAAAGATTAACTCTTCCTGTGTGAACGCCTGCTTCCAACTTCCTGAGATACCTTATGTTAGCGGCATGAATGTGTGAGACATTGAGGCATGCTAAAATCCCGTGGCACCAAAGTATTGTACAATAAAAATGTGAATAATACATAAATATAAATAAAGATATTCCTTTACACAGTATAGGTACATAATACTCCACAGGCCGTAACACTGTAATATAAATAAAATGATAAATGATCATTTTAAATGATAAAAATGATAATCAATAATAAGAAAAAGCAAAGTGAAAAATAAATGTTATCCACATTAACTAAATTAAAAATGATGTTTATCTTTGATAATGTAACACAGCCTTTGTCCCAACCAGGACTGAACCTGCGCTCAGACGGTGCGATTTGATTGGCTGATTCTCCGTTACACCCATACGCGATGGGCCCTTATCAGATGAAAGTACAAACTATCAAGAACCCCCTCCTTGCACTGGTTGCATAAATTTCAGGTGGCATTTTAAAAACATGCCATGACATAACACACAGCTGCTATAATCGCAAAGAGGGGTCAAATGTCAATTA
>NW_020329245.1:0-20274 GCF_001858045.2 Oreochromis niloticus | reverse complement strand
AAAAAAAAATATTGAAAAGTACAATGTGCACTGTGTGAAATGGGAAAAAAACCAGAATTTAATAATTTGCCATTCTCATAACCCATTTTACTACAATAGAACATTGAAACATATCAAATGTTTGTTTGCTTTAGGGCTATACCTCGTGATTGGCATTGCATATTTGTGTTTTATCCTTATGCATACAGTGTATTGTAGGTAAGTTTTGGAAGTAGAGTGTTACTCTGATACATCAGATACAGCACTTCCTCACAACCCTCACAGGAATGTGGCTTTGATCATAAATCTGTTGTATGGCATGCACTCTACACCCTTCTTTAACTCTACAGCCCTGACCAGAGCACAAGAGGTGGTTGTCATGGTAACGAGAGTGTTGCCTGCAAAAGGGCGTCTCCAAATAACGAGATGCCCAGAGAGCTGCAGAAGAAAAAACATGAGCTGGTATGAGACCTAAGGCCACTCTCAACTCTTTTGGCCAGTCATGTTAACATTCAGTTTCTTTGACTCATAAAAGTGTATACCGCCCTGGCGCGGTGCCTTTGTCTCCTAGTCAGAGAAAGGAGATCCATGGCACCATGTAAAACAATTTAAAATTCTAAATGTTTCGATAATAAATTGTGAAAACTTAAAATTGGAGCATATTGTCTTCTCTCTTGTAAAAAAAACCCTCAACAGTTTCTTAGTTTAGCTTTCTTGTTCTTATGTTCTTCTGATTATGCAGTTTATCCCTGTTGATTCAGGTTATTTTAGGGTATTTAGTTTCCTTTAGCTTTTCTCATTCTGTGTTGTCCTCAGTGTCTTGTCTCCATTTCACACCACGTCACTCTCTCGCTCTGTGTCTTGCTTACTTTCCCTCTCTATCTCTCGCTCTCTCTTTCTCCGTCTCTCGCTCTCCCTCTCTCGCTCGGTGTCTCTCTATTTCTCTCGCTCTGTGTCTTAGTCATATGTCTGTGTTTTGTCTCTCTTACCTGTTCCCATGTTCCTCTCTTTTTGTGTTTCATCCTTTTCTCTGGTTTGTCATGTTCCAGTGTTTCCTTATCCCTGTCCTAGTGTGAAGTTCACATGTTGGTGCTACTTCCTGTTTATTTCGATCATCCTTGTCTCTCATTATGTCTTATTTGTTCCTGCTGTGTTTCCGAGCTGTCTCCCCTATTCTTCCCCTTGTGTATACATTTTCTCAGTAGCACCTTGACCCTTGTCCGAGTCTCTTCTCATCAGTTTTTGTGTCTCTCAGGTTCCATGTCCCTTAGTATTTTCCCAGTTTAGGTTATTTGTTTGTTTGTTTGTTTTTTTGTACCTTAATGTTCAGCCTAAATAAACAGCTCGCTTTTGGTAAGTAGTTCCTGTTCTCCTGTGTTTGGGTCCTCTCACCACCTCACACTTTCTGCAGCCACAGATCCGGACAAATTAGTTAATCTGTGTCATCACTCGATGAGTCATGAGAGCATCTCCTTTGCAAAAATTAATACCACTGAAACCTGGCAGTGAGGAAATGGCTACACAGAAACAAAACCATGGCCAGAAGTCTGATGAAAAGCCACAGACCTCTGCATGTCCTCAACAAAATACTGAGAACTATTCTCCATACAAAATGTATCTTGAGCAATGGAGGCTCAAGCTAAAAATTTTAAGTCTTAAAGTTCTCAGAGGAATATGAAACATTTCTTGTGTCTGGAAGTATCACAATACAGGAACTCCAGCAACACTTGAAGGGAAGAGGAACAACTTCATTGACTGACCAACGCGTTTCGGCTTGTGGCCTTCATCAGGGTCATAGTAACACATAGTAGAAGTGTGCTTAAATTAAAAACAAGAAACAGAAAAAAATCAAATTAACCAATCACATCTTCATGGATAAACCAGCTGACATATAACAGGTGTGATTTGGTTAATTGGTTAAGTCACGCCCAAGTAAATACTGGACTAGGTCATTAATGGTGAAGACGGTGAGGACACATAATCCCCACTTGTCTTAAAATAATACATGCATGAATACATAAAAAGAATATTAAAAATATACAAAAAAAGATTACAAAGAAAAGCATTTGATGAAAAAGAAGTCAGTGCAGTAACTAGATTAAAAGCAGAGGACTATTTTTTGTTTATTGCCAGTGTTGAAGCAGTATTTTCGTTGTTGCAGTGTAAACTTTGTCTTATTTGTGTGTTTTAGCCTTGCTGTTGTGTTGTCTGTTGTTTTTTTGTTTGTTTGTTTGTTTGTTTGTTTTTCTTATATCAAAAAATCTCAATAAATATATATATATAAAAAAAAAAAAAAAGCAAGAGGACATCATCACATGGAAAAACATTTGTGGAAAGGTCCTCATTTATGTCTCTCAAATGTAGACTTTGTGAGATTATTCTATTATCTTATGCCACGTTATACCCCTAATTAAACATTGTGAAATCATTATGTAGTTTTAGGTTGCATTATTCTCCTCACTTAGAAGAAGGGGATAACTATTACATTTATTAAACTGATTTGTATTACATTAGACTGCTGATGTATTGTGAATGAATGATATTGTTTTATGATGCATGATACTGCTGTTTCATAAGAAATACTGTTTTCAGAGAATCATGGCCTTATTTGTCTGATTAGAAAAGAACAGAACATACTGCACAGGAAGCCAAGGTCGTAACATAGGCTCACTGAGAGAGAGAAAGGATGTGGATGTTTAGGTTTATGACTGTGGAAGGGGGGCTGACGCTATAAGAGTTTGAGTAACGGTCCGACATTTTGAGATCTGCTGTGACCCTCTTCATGCACATCTCCCCATCCGGATGGTTTATGGTCAAAGTGTTGTATGGAATAATGAGAATTGTATGGAATAAAGAGATTGTTGATTGAGCATTTATACACCAAGTGTTGTTCTTCCCTCAGCCCAAAGATCAAAGAACTGAGATTTTAACAACTTAAAATGTAGACTTAAAACGACTACTCCTACTTTTACTGATAAATAAACAGAAATAGATAAATAAATAAACATTACCCATGCAAGAATAATGGACGGAGCAGAGTAAGTGGTAAAACAGAATAAAAAAGGGTACAGTTCACAAAAGTCATTGATAGAAAAATCCTCATTCATACTCTAGGGGCAGACTCTTAAAATGGAATGTCCAAAATGTTTCTCTTTTTTCTGGATACAATTAATGTTACCACCTCTTGGTTTAGTTTATGGCTTCAGTGCCTAGAAAGAATAGAGGTGAATTTGGATGTTTATCATTGAAGTGTCTTGCAACAGGGCTGTTTAGATCATTCCTCTTGATCGAATCAGAGGGCGGGATGTTTCTCCTATACATATTTCATTGCATGGGCACTGTATCATGTAGATTACATTTTTAGTTCTGCATGTGATAAAGCCCTTTATGGCAATAGTTTTGTCACTTATAGGATCTTTGAATTATTTGACATTTTTGGTGTATTGACAAATTATGCATGACCCACATTTGAAATTGCCTTGTAGGTTATGCCTTATCCTATTTGGCCAAGACACTTCACCTGTTGCCAATAGTCCAAAGGTGAGGTAGAGAGTAGTGGGTAACAGGCTGAAGGGGACTGCAGAAACTTTAATTGTCAGGTTAAGTATTATTATCCCTTATCCCATTTGGCCAAGACACTTCACCTGTTGCCTACTGGTTGGAGCCCTGTGGCACCAGTGTCCAGCAGCCTTGCCTCTGTCAGTGCACCCCAGGGCAGCTGTGGCTACAATGTACAGTAGCTTGCCATCACCCGTGTGTGAATGGGTGAATGACTGAATGTAATGTAAAGCGCTTTGGGGTCCATAGGGACTAAGTAAAGTGCTATACAAATGCAGGCCATTTACCATTATTTGACTTTAATTGTACAATTGATGATTTAGATAGGAATCACTTGGAGCCCCATATGCATTCAAGGAGGATATTGAAATGTGTTAACGAGACCTATAATTTGGTTGATGTGTGGCATTCTAAACATGAAAAACACAACTTTTTCATGGGCTCATTGTGAGGAGAATTACATTTCTTTAGCACGTTTTGATAGGTTTTATTGTTATGGTCATGCAACATGTGTCCAGTGGGTTTTTCTGATCATAATATGATGGAAGAAAATGTGTTTATAAATAGACTAAGACCTAAGAGTGCATATTGGCATTTTAATACGGTTTTGCTAAATGATGGGTGTTTTAAAAAAGGATTTTTCTTTTTTTGGAATCAGTGGAGAACTATGAAGTGTCAGTTTGCTTCCTTGCAGCAATGGTGGGATATTGGTAAAATAAAATTCAGCAGTTCTGTATTCAATAGACACATAATGTCACAAGAGAGACGGTAAAATCTATTAAAGAATTAGAGACTGATATAGTGGATCTTTAAAATTTGAGTGAGTCCACAGGAGATCGAGGCCATTTCCAGGCACTCAAAAGTAAAAACGCTGTTTTGGCTGATCTGCTGGGGCTTAGAGCACAGGTCGCCCTGGTCTGTTCACCTTTTCAAAATTTTGCTGAAATGGATGCTCCCTCAGAATTCTTCTTTAATTTGGAGAAATTAAAAACATTGTTTTACTACCATACTGTTTTTTGGAGAAAAACAATGGCCAGAATCGCCTTATTCACTGTATTCGATCTGAGGATGGGAAAGAGCTGACTGAACCCACTGAATTACGAAAAAGGGCTGTTGATTATTTTCAAAGCTGTGTGTCAGCGAGTTTAGAGAAGATTCCGTTGCTAGTGAAGAGTTTCTCAGTAAGGCTCTCTCTGTGTATTTTGCCTGTTGGATCTAATCGTGCTCTCTCTGTACACATTTCCCGGAGCTGGTGGTGTACCCTTCCCTGTGATCCCTGAGTGTGGCAGCATGAGTGGAAATCAGGTTTAAAGTGGCTGAGGAGGAGTGAGTGTGAGCAGAAGAGGAGCAGCGTGTATTGTGCTGAAGAGGAGAGCGTGTGTGTGGATTCCCGTTTTGTAAATAAACTGTCACCTTTTGCTTGCCAGAACTCCGTCTGCGCGTGTGTCCACCGGTTAGCCATGACAGCCCGTACTTAATGTCAACAAAAATAAGTAGAAAAGGTTTAAAAATGATGTAGTGAACTGACTGTAGTCTCTTCTTTTTACATAAGGTATAGCCTGTGGCTAAGGGGTCAGAGGTAAGGTAAAAACACATAACAGAAGAAAAGTAAATTTAACAAATCAGTGATCTGTGAATTCGTATTTTTCTTTTTTTGTCTTTCAATTCAGGTGCTTTACACTTGTCCTCTCCCAGCATTCAGCACTTCAGACACTCAACACCCCACCCAGACGACAGCCTTACCCCGACCTGATGAGAAGGATGGATGACCAAAGGACAAACTGGAGAGTGGAGCTGTTTTCCAACTATGTAAGCTATCACCTCACATTGACTACAAACTGTCTTGAAGACTAAATTCTTCCAGTAGTTGGTATAAGTCATGGTTCGATGTCAGCAGCACTGTAGGTTTAAGTTTATTTATAGTTTTCATGTGTGTATGTTGGATTTAAAATTGCGTTTTAACAACATACTGCAACTACCAACAATGAAAATCTGTTGTGTGTTAAATGACAACTTTCTTGTGTTATTGCTTTGCAGGGCAGTGTCTTTAGCAATCCTGGAACAGCTGAGAGTGGACAGAGCTGCACAGAGGACCAAAGATCCACTCTCAGCACTTTATATCTGACCGGCCCCAGCACCACCCCTCTTCACCCAACGTGAGGAGGGACCTGACCCCGCCTGCACAGAGGGAGTTGTGGACATCATTTCTGTGTCACTGGGTTTAGGAACCTTCTCACACACACACACGGATGAACACTGTCACTGGAAGATGTCTCCATTGCATCAGCAGGATGTAAGCATTTATACAATATTGCAGTTTGTGATGTTTTATACATGTTTTTATCTCTTCATTTAAAACTAGGAGATATAAAATAAACCAATTTTCATAATATTTTCTGTGTATTTCTTTTATAATAAGTTATTTGGAGCATCATTGCAGCCTGTCAGCTTTTTATTGAGGATTTAGAAAGTTGTTGGTGGCCTGAGTGTGTACAGTGGGGAGTTGTTTTTGTCACATGGTGAAAGTGACCTGATGGGGAGCAAAAAGACAAACTGAACAATTTGGGGATTCACAGACTTTTGTAATCCTTTGAAAAAATGAAGAAAACTTGTTCTCTGTAAACAAAAAGCTCAAATATAAACCATCCTGACACACTGACAGAAATGATCTGCTATCTATAAGCAGGACAATGTTTTCATGAGCCTGGTGGAGGTAATTTGCATGAGTTTAATCTCCTGGTCAAAACTTGCATGATTCTGTTAGGACTGTAACTTTCTCCTGTTTATTTATTAATTTGTGTATTGTAGAAGATTAATACATTCACCAACCTATTCTTACTTGGCCTGAATGTTTGAATGTTTGCAGTTTCAGGTCATCCTGCTAATCAGTTTTAAGTACTGTAGAAAGTGAGTACCAATTTAATCAAGTCCTGGGATGAAATGGGACAAAAGGGTAATGTGACAGCCACATTACCGGTAGTTCCCTTTCCTCGTTTAACAATGTGTAAGCATACTGCTTTAACCTGCAATTTACTGCATGTTATAATGCTGCATGGTACAACCACAGTCTGCTAACCACCCATGATCGAAGGTTTTGAGGTCTTGCTCGAGCTACTGATGAAGCTTTATCAATGATTGTTATGTTTCCCAACCACATTTTATCCCGATGGTCCAAGGCTTACATCTTTATGGTCACAAACGTACTTCTGTAATTAAACAGTAACCAATTTATTACTTTAATTTACATTGGGAGCATTAATGAACATAAATCAGATTTAACCAGATTATGTGTTTAGGTCAAGAGGCACAGACCATCTTTAAGAGGCTCTTCTTGAATGTCTAATCACACAGTGTTTGTGTTTGTCTGCAGCATCACTGCAGCAGAGTGGGTATAACACAAGGCCACAGTCACGTGGTATTAAGTCAATAAAATACCCTTAAACAAAGTCAGAGGGATGTGGCTGAGGTTATCAGTATGACCGCTCCATAGATTTCCTCCCTGATGCTCCTTTGCCTTCTAGATATCAGTACAATTTTAAACCCAAATAGGTCACTTAAAGTATTTTAACCTCCTAAGACCAGAAATCTCTCATGGCATGCATTTTTAATTTCTTTGCTATTTGGGCTGATTGGGACCTGATGAATGTAAAAACATAGAATTACCGGATTTGTTTTGGGGGGTTTTTTTACCTGATTTTTATCTCTGAGAAAAATGAGATCCAGATATGAGGACATTCATTTAAAATTTTGATATAACAGTGGCAATATACTGTCCTCGTAAGTGGATATGCATGATACCACGTGACTCGTTATCGTGCTTTTGGCTCAGATACTGCCGAGCGGTTTTCCATATTGTTTGACCAATTTATTTCTTATCCTCCTGAGTTGTCCACCTCAGATGGATTAGTTTCGTATTTGGATTCTGCTTGTAAATCTGTCCTCCACGCTGTCGCTCCTTTTATATTCAGACAATGCAAGCCAAAGGCTAGTCCTTGGCTAACTGATTTTACCAGAGCCACTAGAAAAGAATGTAGAAGATGTGAAAGACGGTGGAAAAAAGATAGGCTGTGTGTCTCTATGGAAGCTCTTAAGACTAGCTGGAAAGTCTATCAGAGAGCAGTAAAGGCTGCCAAGCACTCCTATTTTTCTCAACTTATTGCTGCCAGCTCGCATAACCCTCGTGTTCTATACAACACTATAAATTCTGTAATTAATCCGGAAGGCTATATTCTTTTGCACTCTTCTGCAGTTATGTGCAATAAGTTTCTTAATTATTTTGTGGACAAGGTTGCTAGTTTGAGACCTCCGACTCTACCTATTGCTGACCCAGCCATGCATGGTTCTTGCTCAAGTCTGTTGTCTGCTTTTCTACCAATTGTTTTATCTGATTTAGAGAAACTTGTGTTGAAAGCTAAACCGTGTGGCTCTCCAAATGACGTTGTTCCTCCCCGCTTTCTCAAAAAGGTATTTCCTATCATTGGACCACACATTCTGAACATTATTAATACTAGTCTTTTGTCTGGTCAAGTACCTAGGGAATTGAAGCATGCAGTCATACATCCTTTACTTTAGACAGTTCAGTCATATCAAATTTTAGACCCATCTCTAAGCTTCCCTTTCTTAGTAAGATTCTGGAAAGGATTGTTTATACTCAGTTGATGGACTACTTGAATGACCCTAAATTGTCAGAAACATAAAGTGCCATTCCATCTATACGCAGATGGCTGCCAGCTCTACTTACCCTTTAGTCTTTCTGATAGTCTCCCAACTCGAACTCTGCTTGACTGCCTTACTGATGTCAAAGCATGGATGGCAAAAAACTTTTTAAATTTTAATGATCGGAAGACAGAAGCAATTTTATTTGGCCCAAATCGTTCTTCTCATACTCCGGATGTTGATCTTGCAGCTTTAACTTCCCAACTAAAGAGTTCGATCACAAATCTTGGAGTTAAAATTGATTCTGCACTTACCTTTGATGACCATGTAAACGGGGTGGTAAAATCAGACGTTTATCAAAGTTTATCAAAGGTTTATCAAAGGTTAAGCCCTTTCTTTCCAAGCGTGACTTGGAAAATGTTATTCATGCCTTTATTACCTCACGTTTAGATTATTGTAATTCTCTTTTAATAGGGGTTGGGCAGGGCACTTTGTCACGCTTGCAATTAGTGCAAAATGCTGCGGCACGATTTTTAACTGGCAGAAGAAAATTTGATCACATCACTCCGATATTGGCCTCTCTACACTGGCTTCCAATTGAATTTAGGATCCGTTTTAAAGTCCTTTTATTGGTTTTTAAAGCTCTAAATGGTCTGTCACCTGTTAATTTGTCTGACTTGTTGAAGCCCCACGTCCCACTCGTTCCCTTCGGTCAGCTGAGCAGTTGCTGCTTTCTGTCCCAAAGTCACGGCTGAAACTTAGAGGAGACCGAGCGTTCTCTGTTGCAGCGCCGATGCTTTGGAATAACCTTCCTCTCCATATTAGACAGGCTACATCAGTGCCAGTTTTTAAGTCTTTATTAAAAACCTATTTTTATTCCTTGGCTTTTAACTCTGTGGGTAACTGATATTTTATTTTTATTTTTATTTTTGTATTTTATTTTTTTTTATTACTATGTGCATATTAGTATTGTACAGCACTTTGGTCTACCAGGTGTGTTTTTAAAGTGCTATATAAATAAATGATGCTGCTGATGATGATGATGGATATCAAGCCCTTGTAGAGCAAAACTTTGTATTTTGGTCTAGACAACCCAAAAATGTGATGTCCACATATGTGGACGCCAGGTCCTAAGAGGTTAAAATAACATTTGGGTGAGCAAATGCACCAGGAGTCTTTCAGGCCCAAGTCAGTGAGATCCTTCTTAACTACGTGAGGTCAGTTAAAAGCAGACTCAGTCAAAGTGGTTGAATGTCACGTCCCACACAGACCCTGCGAGCAGCAATCACTGATAAGTGCAATTGGTGGTCACTCATAAGCTATGTCACACAAACGCCCTGGGATCGTCGATCGTTGATAAGAAACGTCAGACACACAACGTCACCCTGCAATCGCTGACAAGTAATGTCACACACGCCCTTTGATTGGCGATCACAAAAAATGTCACATTACATACACGCCCTGCTATCGCTAATACGTGACGTTACACACACGCCCTCCTATTGGCAAAAGCTCATAAGCCATGCCACATACATGCCCTGCGATCGGCGACCACTCATACTTCATGTCATAGACACGCCCTAGAATCAACGTTCGCTGACAAGTAATGTCACACGCAAACCCTGTAATCGGCGATCGCTCATAAGTCACCTCATACAAACGCCCTGTGATCGGCGATCGCTGATAAGTGACGTCACACACAGGCCATGCAATCCGGTCTTTAAGTCTGACGTCATTAGCCATGTCTGGGCCCAAACTCCGCTGCAGGTCCTTAAGTCAAATGATCACTGTAGCATTGCTGAGAGTTGAAAAACTGTCTAAATTCTTTCATCTGTAATAAAATGACATGGAATGTCAATGTAATAAAATGAAATGAATGGAATTCATGACATTTAACGGAGTTAGAAGTTAGCAGGGAGTTAGCTCGCTAGCTTCCATCTAAATATAATATACCATGTTCTGACTGAGGGACTTATGAAACAAATTAAAACGTGAGTGGACTAATTCTTACATAGCGCTTTTCTACTCTCCCGGAGTACTCAAAGCGCTCTATACAACATGCCACATTCACCCAGTCACTTTATCTACACTCAGTGCTTTCACACTCAGTACATTCACACTCCGATGGATGCATCGGTTGGTGTTGGGGTTAGTACCTTGCCAAGGATACTTGACATGCAGACTGGAGGAGCCAGGGATCAAACCGCCAACCTTCCGATCAGTAGGTGACCAGCTCTACCTCCTGAGCTACAGCCACCCGTACAGCTCTGCTATCACTTCCAACATAAATGAAGACAGGAAAGTAAACAGCAGTGACGTTTGTAGGGTTACTGAAGTTGGGCTAGCTGGTATATTGACTATAATTATAACATTGATTATAATGCATTGTTATTTTTGTGCAGAGAGAGCAAAAACATAAAAACTCCCTCTCAGCTTGTTCGTGGCCAAAAATGGCCACCCCTTGTTTACATTTACAAAATGCTATAAAATTCATATATATTAAGAAAAATTTCCACTTTTTTTGACTTGATTTTTTAGATTAGCATCAGTGCTGTTCATCAACACCAAAATATCAATCAAATTCAGAATTTTAACCTTTTAAATACCAGTTAAATCACATCATTTTAATGATTTACAAAGGGATAAAAGCATAAAATCCCCATTTTTTTTTCTAAATAATACATGCAAACTGATTTATTTTCTAACCATGATGGAGGTTAGATGCGTAGCAATAATTAAAAGTATCAATGAGTTTTATGCATGTTTGTTTTTTTGTGCAGTGACAGAAAAACAAAAAAAATCCCTCTCAGCTTGTTCGTGGCCAAAAATGGCCACCCCTGTTTATGTTTACAAAATGCTATAAAATTAATATATATTAAAACATTTTTCTACTTTCATTGACTTGAGTTTTTAAATTAGCACCGCTTCTAGTCATGAAAACCAAAATATAATTTAAATTCAGATATTATACCCTTTGAATACCAGCCAGATTACGTATTATTACTACGCTTTTGGGGGAAATATGGTAAATGGTAAATGGCCTGTATTTGTATAGCGCCTTACTAGTCCCTAAGGACCCAAAGCGCTTTACACATCCAGTCATCCACCCATTCACGCACACATTCACACACTGGTGATGGCAAGCTACATGTAGCCACAGCCACCCTGGGGCGCACTGACAGAGGCGAGGCTGCCGAACACTGGCGCCACCGGGCCCTCTGACCACCACCAGTAGACAACGGGTGAAGTGTCTTGCCCAAGGACACAACGACCGAGACTGTCCAAGCCGGGGCTCGAACCGGCAACCTTCCAATAGTGATAAAGTTCACATTTTTTAGCATATGAATGATGAAACCTAATATTTTTTTATCATCATTGAAGGTCAGTAACAGTAACTGTAACAATGATTTATTTTTACTTTATTTATTTATTTATTTTTTCTTTCTTTGGGGGGGGGATGAATGGCCAAAAAGAAAATCACACATGGTGTGTTAGTGGCCAGAAAGGCAATTTAATGACCATATAACCCCTGAAATCACCAATAAAATGATCAAAATTTATATTCCAATATGTGTGTGCTTCTGTGTGCATCCTCATTAGCAGCAAGATGTACTAACCACATTAGAGTGGTTTTTGTAGGCACACTTTCTACACTTGGTGCAAGGGGCTGCTGTTCCAATCCTGGAGGTGCGCCTTTTGCACATTCTTCTCATTTTGTTGGTGGGGTGTGGGTCACACTCTGGTTCAGACTACTGTATCTTGAGATCAATGGCAGAAGTGGCTGAGAATCAGGGACATGGGTGTCTTGCAGTTGTTGAGGTCACCAGCATGTGCCCCAGCTCTCCCAGGATCTTCATTTGTAGGGTGTAGAGGACTCCCCACTTCAGTGAAGTTGTTTCCAGCGGGACAAAGATATTGTATCCCAAGACATCCAGCGAATTGGAGAAAAAAGCCAGCAGCCATCAGTTAGTTTTCCTTCAACAACTCGAGGTGCCAGCATCCTCTCTAAGTTATCCAATTTGTATTTGTGCCTATTGTAGACCAGGATTGCTTCTTGCTTTCACGCATCCTTTATTGCCCATCACTGACTGCTGGTTCCTTGTGTGTTGCTGTCAAATGAAGCACATTCCTCCGTTGCTTTGGCATGTGGGATATCGCTGTGGTAGTTTTGGTGAAGCCCCAAAGACAGACAACAAAATCTTCCTCTGTTGCAACTGGAGGAGCTGATGCCGATGCGAGCCGCACAGGGAGTGCTCGCACTGGACCTATAAAGACAGGTGGTCGGGTTTTTGTGCTGGCCATTCATCCCCCAGGGACACGACGCATGAAAGAGGCAATAGATGATCTGCTGCAAAAGTACCATGGGAAGAAGGACATCCTGAAGCTTGTGGATCAAGATTATGCAGACATGGTCCATCGTTCTGCTGCAGATCCCAACAGCCTGCTGCATCCCACATCCAAGGTGCACATATCCCGTTATGTGAAGCACTTGGCTAAGCTTCTCAACACCAATTCATCTTTGAACACAAGCCCAGAAAAACTTCTGGAGACTCAGCAGCTGTGGCACTCATTAACGGAAGGCAGTGAAACAACTAGTGTTCCCGCAGTCACCATAGAGCCTGCCTGCCGTCTTTAACCCGCCTCCTCCTGCCCTGTCTGCACCACTGACTCAGTAGAGAAGATTGTGGAGGGCATCTTAGAAAAGCAACAGCAGCAGCAGCCTGAGGGAAAAAGAAGGCAGACAAAGACTTGTCTTGCCTGTGGACAGCCCAAGTCTCAATATGAGACACACGGATCCACCGTCCACTATTTTTACCAGAGAGGGCCTGTGCTCTGTTTCTATTGTTCCAACAAGGTGCATCAAACTTATGCTGCTGAGGGAATCAGTAACCCGAAAATGCCCTTTGAGGAATTTGCCCAGACAGAATTTTTCCAAAGGGATCTGGATGCTACCAGGAAGAGGTCAGAGGAAAGGATGGAGAAAAAGAGGAAAAGGCCAGAAACCCAACAAACAGGCCGCCTCTGCAGGTTCTGCCACATGGACCTGAAACAGGGACCAAATAGCCCACATGTTCATACGGGTTTCCCTGGAGTGGCAGGGAAATATATCTACTGCCCTTCAAAAGTGCACTCTCTGTACAGGGACAAGGGCATGGCCAAGGAGATGACCTGGAAGGAGTTTCAGGAGTCTCCTTTCTATGAGGCAGAGAGACAAAGATGGGTGGAAGAAAAAAGGAAATAGGGGAGAAACAGTTTATATTGTAAATAAGATAGTTTTGTTCTAGTTTCGTAATGTTTATTTTGTTTATATAAATAAAAACTGATTGTAAATATAAATCTAAATAAATTGTGTTCTGTAAAAGCACAGCTCTCTTCTTTATAACCTCTTAGAGTTCACCTGTATGTTTATATATCTGTGTAAGCTTACCATCAGGTAATCAGTTTTAAAAAGTTGTGAGTGCTGCCCTGAAAGCTTACATATTAATTCTAAATCACTTCATGTAATGATAACAAGCCATCCTTTCTCTAGTGGCGTCTCACAGCTTTTGTCTTTATAATCTTTCTGGTTGATTTATATCATTAGAAACATGACTGATGTCTTTTATCTGTGTGACTGTACAGCCTGTTTCAGACATGACAACCAGACAGTGTCTGAAGTTATCTTTAATACATGCAACACAGCTGGAGGTAGTCCAGACACTTTCTCACTTCTGGTGATAATATTTTTGCTTTAGGTATTGTTGCTTGCTGGCTTGAAGCTTATCTACAAAAACAGTTCAATAAGGAAAGATCATGTGGAAAAAACCAACATGATTTATTCAGATACAGAAATAAATGTAACTGTTAGGCACTTAGACTCCAATGACCCATCATAGCAGAAGGAATCTCAGCAGTGGCAGGATTTTGCACAAGCCCCACCCAGAGTCAACATGCTGGTAGTGATGAAGATGGAGGCTGGGACAGGGTTCCAAGTGACCACGGTGAGGAGGAGAAAGGAGAGGAGGCGGGCTGCATGGCTGAGGATCTGAAACGCAGAATAGCAGAAGCAGAAGAGCAACAGATTTAAAGCATGCAGAGTGGAGGCTGAGTTGCTTGGAGAAGGCAGGCAAGAGCATAACTGGAAGAAAGTAATGAAGCCAGTACTGAGTTTGTGCTGGAAAATGAATGTGCTTTCAACACCATCAGGCCGACCCTCCTGGGTGATAAGTTAACAGCGATGCAGGTGGATGCTTCTCTGGTGTCCTGGATTGTTGATTACCTGACAGGAAGACCACAATATGTACGTCTCCCACAGTGTGTGTCTGACAAGGTAATCAGCAACACAGGGGCACCACAGGGGACTGTCCTCTCCCCCTTCCTCTTCACCCTCTACACCACAGACTTCAGCCACTGCACAGAGACCTGCCATCTTCAGAAGTTTTCTGATGACTCTGCGGTGGTTGGATGCATCAACGGGGATGATGAGACAGAGTACCGGGCTGTGGTCGACTCCTTTGTCACGTGGTGTGAGCAGAATCATCTGCAGCTCAACGTGGCAAAGACTAAGGAATTGATAGTGGACTTCAGGAAGACCAGGAAACACTTGACCCCTGTTTCAATCCAAGGGGTCAGTGTTGACATTGTGGAGGACTATAAATACCTTGGAGTACACATTGACAATAAACTGGACTGGGCTAAAAACACCACAGCACTTTACAGAAAGGGCCAGAGTCGTCTCTATCTTTTGAGGCGACTGAGGTCCTTCAACATCTGCCAGAAAATGCTCAGGATTTTCTACCAGTCTGTTGTGGCCAGTGCGATCCTCTATGCCGTTGCATGCTGGGGGAGCAGGCTGAGGGTCGCAGATGCCAACAGACTCCATAAACTGATTCGTAAGGCCAGTAATGTTGTGGGGATGGAGCTGGACTCCCTCAAGGTGGTGTCGGAGAGGCGGATGTTGTCCAAGATAAAGACAATGTTGGATAACACCTCCCACCCACTCCATGACATGCTGGTCAGTCACAGGAGCACGTTGAGTGAGAGACTGAGATTACCGAAAGCACCACTGAACGACACAGGAAATCATTCCTGCCTGTGGCCATCTCCCTGTACAACTCATCCACTTAACACACTGTTTACTGCAACAGCTACACCCTTCTTGCACATGTTCTTTTTCAGCTATTTATTAATAGTGACTTTTATGTATAGTGACTTTTATGTATATATATATATATATACCTGAATATATTGTGCTATTCTTAGTTAGTGTATTGTCTGTCTTTGTTAATGTTTGTTTATAATGGAGCACTGTAACGAAAAATAATTTCCCCTAGGGATCAATAAAGTATTCTGATTCTGATTCTGAATAGATATAAACTAGCAGCCACCAGGAAGCAGACAAATGACTTATTACAGATCTTCCTTATTGAAATTATGCATAAGCTTAATTTTCTATGCCATCAGAATGTATCTGAATTATAGTTTTAACTTTAACCTTTGTATTAAAAGTTGGATGTCTGCATAACTGAAGAGTATGTCTGGTCTGTATCATCTCAAAACTGTGACGATACAGTTTATTCCGAGTTATATACTTTGTGACAGTTGTTGTGGACGTTTCCATTAAATAAAGCCTACAGACAACGGTAGGATGTAGCTAACATCCTTTCATCAAAAACAGCAAAACCTACTTGGTGAGAGCAGCCATCGTGGGTTAAACCCAAGGCAGAGTCTCTGCTGAACCCAACACAGCCTTGGGTTTAAACACCTTCTACAGAACCAAAAGGCAGTACACAGCTGTTTTCACACCTTTGGTCTTCCCCAGAGAAAAGTTCACACTCCCTTGCAGTGGAGAAGACAAAAGATTAACTCTTCCTGTGTGAACGCCTGCTTCCAACTTCCTGAGATACCTTATGTTAGCGGCATGAATGTGTGAGACATTGAGGCATGCTAAAATCCCGTGGCACCAAAGTATTGTACAATAAAATAATGTGAATAATACATAAATATAAATAAAAGATATTCCTTTACACAGTATAGGTACATAATACTCCACAGGCCGTAACACTGTAATATAAATAAAATGATAAATGATCATTTTAAATGATAAAATGATAATCAAATAATAAGAAAAAGCAAAGTGAAAAATAAATGTTATCCACATTAACTAAATTAAAAATGATGTTTATCTTTTGATAATGTAACACAGCCTTTGTCCCAACCAGGACTGAACCTGCGCTCAGACGGTGCGATTTGATTGGCTGATTCTCCGTTACACCCATACGCGATGGGCCCTTATCAGATGAAAGTACAAACTATCAAGAACCCCCCTCCTTGCACTGGTTGCATAAATTTCAGGTGGCATTTTTAAAAACATGCCATGACATAACACACAGCTGCTATAATCGCAAAGAGGGGTCAAATGTCAATTATCGTTATAGGTTCTTGCTATATGTTATGTCGTAAGGGCCTAAGTTCCCTTACGACAGCTAGAGCTGGAAACAAGACCTCAAGCAATCCTAAGGCTAATTAGCACGGCTAGCATTTTAAAAACATTTGTTAAATGTCATTGCTAGCATATAGCTGTATTACAGCATGGTAAGTAGCGAGAACGCTAAGTTTTGTTACCTTTGAAAAGAAAAATGTGAAGACGTAATATTAGCATATGCTAATGTTATTCACTCAAGCAAACATCTCAGGTACTGACTTGCTGCTTTCTAATATCTGTGTTTATTTCTGGATAGACCTACATGGTTATTAGACATCCCACATAAAGGGTAACAAAGGCAGTAACTATAAATGACCATAACTTTACTGTAAATTACATTGCCATGGGCTCAATTCATATAGTTCTATCACGTGCACACGCATGTTAGCAACCGTAACCACGCCCGCTGTAGGTATATGAATGCTGCACAAGGTTCCAGTCGTCCCTTTACACTTGCTCTTGGACTTGTCTTGACCTGCTCCAAGCTCAGCTTGTGGATAGATAACGTTTGGAGAATATTTCTACAGAAAGCGGATTTTACTAGAAAGCGACAACAACTACTGCATCTTTGGATCTTTTGTACTCATGTTTCATCATAACAGCAAAGCTTGAAGATGGCTCGTCGTGGACCCCGACTCGTCGACAGTCACCTGGTACAAAATTTCAAAAATTTCTTCAATTATTTTAAGAGTCACTAGATGACTGTAATAATTTAACAAGTTCCAGTGTGAATATCAAGTTTTAATGTCATCAAAATAAGTGTATTCCAAGACTTTTCCCGGTAAATTGCTTGTATGCTTTAAATTTTCCAGGAGAGGTGTAGAATTTATTACCGACTGGTGTATGAATGTGAAAAAAGGTGTTACTTTGATTTAAAGCCTTCAAATTTGACACTTTTTCAAATGAAATGGTTAAAATTAGCTTAACATTCTTAAAAAAGCCCACCTACCCCAAATATACATATATGTGTATATCGGTTTCTATGGTAACAGCAACGTTAGACCATATGTAAACATACCAGATCCCCTGTAGGTCCTAACATCATTTTCTTCTCTGGATCAAAGGCTTCACTTAAATAAACTATAACTTTTTCCCAGCTACATAATGCGATTAGTTAGTTATAAATCAGGGGTCGGCAACCCTAGGCACGCGCCACCGTTGGCACGCGAAGGGTTAACTGATAGCACGCACGACCGTAGCTGGACTGGCCATCGGGCATAAGGGCATTTGCTCGGTGGCCCGATCATCATTATTATTATTATTATTATTTTGGTGGTGGACTGACCAGAAGCTGGTCGGTGTGTAAAAATAACTCAGTTGTTTGGTGGTGGCTATGGCGGAGCTTCCACAGATTCAGTAAAATTAACAAGTGGTGGAGGCCAGCAGGTGGATGAGGGAAGGGAGGCAGGAGAAGGAGAGACCCGAGGCAGCCGCCGGTCGGAGCGTCAGGTG
Organism: Oreochromis niloticus; assembly: GCF_001858045.2. Taxonomy (NCBI): domain Eukaryota; kingdom Metazoa; phylum Chordata; class Actinopteri; order Cichliformes; family Cichlidae; genus Oreochromis; species Oreochromis niloticus. Next base: position 2,165 of record NW_020329245.1, on the reverse strand, counting down.
AACTGAACTTCAGGTAAGAAGTTAATGACCTGCAGTCTATCTGGGTCAGATATAAACCAAGTTTAGGTGGAGTTTATTTTCGTTGTGCTGACTTTTTACAGTCAGTTACAATAACTCGTACTGCGTACTAGCTAGCATGACGGAATTTATATACTGCTGGGCGGGTGCTATGATTTTATTGATAGTGAACTTTATTTTATTCATAAGGTTAGTTAGTAGAGTTGCCAACCCTCCCGTACAAACGGAATCGTCCCGCCTTCAGAGAAATTATTACCCGTTTCGTGTTGAGCTGAGAAGGAACACAGTTTGTCCCGTACTTCAGCCAGGATGGAAAAAGACACAAGCTGGAGTTATTGTGTCTTTGCTGCACAGCTGCATCTTCTTCTCCTCTCATTCTCTCCCCTCTCTCTCCTGTTGCTACTTCAATCGTGAAACTGATCAATGATCAGCTGATCAGCTTTTCTCTCTTGTTTGTTTATCGCTCACTTTGCGCCAGAAAGAGGAAACTGCCGGATGTCGCACTAAACAACAGCAGCACGTTTAAGCTTGGTCAGCTGTTGTTAGAATGTATTTAATATTAATATCTAGTATCAGCTGATGTTTGCTGGAGCCACAGCTGTAAAAACTGCTGGTCATGATATCGGTTTGTATATCTGGTGAGAGGGAAACATGAAGATGAAACCAGGAGATGTCCTTACTAAATCATCAGAGCTGAACAGGTGATGGAGAAACAGGTTTACCTTTTAGGTGACATGAATGAGTTGAAGGGAAGTTATGAACTGTTTCTGAGAGACAAATGACACCAGGATCCTTTTCTACGTAGCTGACAGCTGGTAACTGTGCAGGTCTAGCAAAGTTTTGCCAGGGGCCAGGTAGGGCATTAACAGGGAAAGGGGGCACAAAGAAATACTTTCTTATTCTCATTTAAAATGTCTGGCTGTTATTAAATAATTATCTAAAGCTTACAACCAAAGTTTTTATCTGACGTAAAATGAATAGAAATCATACATTTACCAACAAGACAGTGTACATCACTGTCACAACAGCGTTTGTTTTCATTCAAAGGCTTTATGGCTTTAATATCTGGGGGCCGGTCTTTAGTCCAAATGCATCCATAGACTCGAGACACAATGCATTTTTGGGACTTTCAGGTGTATGGACCAATGTTTTATTTTCTGATCAAACCAGAAATCTTAATGAGCAGCTAGATTTGTCTGGCATTAACTGGCTGAGTTAATGCCAGTTAATGCGACATCGAAGCAGCTGGAATCTACAGCTGTGCATGTTCATGGAGCTTGCATTTTCACCTGCTGGACATCACTACCTGACAAGTTTAACTGTCTTCAGAACATTGCAGAGGCCTCATTGACAGTATTTGGCTCTACATATCTGTGTGAGCAGATTTTCTCTCACATGAGTGTCCTCAGGTAGCTGTCTGAATGTTGGACACTCGGAGACCTGTGTCTCTGAGTGGGAGACCAGAGATCACATTAACATGTGTGTCTCTGTATTAACAAACATACCATATTGGCCCAGTTTATTTTTCTTATCATTGTTGTGAGGAGACCATAAATAGCATTTGTATTTCTGTTGTACAGTTCATTTGCCGTTATGGAGTTCTTGTTATGAATAAAAGTGTCTTCTTTTGTTTCAAAATAGCTGATAACTATTCGCTGATAGCTGCCAACATTTGCAAACAAATATACTTCTATAAAGTGGTTCTATATAATGTGTAACTGTTAATATAGAGCGTTATTAAATTTATTGCTAATGCAATCATATGGCACACTGACTTCTGAGGAAATTTTAAATGGCACTCGCCATCAAAAAGGTTGCCTACCCCTGTTATAAATTATAAGTAGTTATAAATTTACTGTAGAATATTTATATAATAAGGTATTCATGCCCAGTTCTTTCCAAATCAATACCTATTATCCATTACCTACTCGAACGCAGTGTTTGCATAAAGGTTTAAAAGAACAAATAAACAAATGGACGTATACAAAATACAATACTGTTACCTTAACAGGGTAGTGTGCACAGAGTGAGCTGCCTTGGCAGAGATTTGGTGCTCTTTTTTTAAAAATGGATGCTTCACTTAATGATTGTGGACATAGTTGACATCTTGTTTCTTCTCACATGAACAAGTAAAGTGTCATTCAGTC
>NW_020329244.1:0-26575 GCF_001858045.2 Oreochromis niloticus | reverse complement strand
GCTGCCAGCTCTACTTACCCTTTAGTCTTTCTGATAGTCTCCCAACTCGAACTCTGCTTGACTGCCTTACTGATGTCAAAGCATGGATGGCAAAAACTTTTTAAATTTTAATGATCGAGACAGAAGCAATTTTATTTGGCCCAAATCGTTCTTCTCTACTCCGGATGTTGATCTTGCAGCTTTAACTTCCCAACTAAAGAGTTCGATCACAAATCTTGGAGTTAAATTGATTCTGCACTTACCTTGATGACCATGTAAACGGGTGGTAAAATCAGACGTTTATCAAAGTTTATCAAAGGTTTATCAAAGGTTAAGCCCTTCTTTCCAAGCGTGACTTGAAATGTTATTCATGCCTTATTACCTCACGTTTAGATTATTGTAATTCTCTTTAATAGGGTTGGGCAGGGCACTTTGTCACGCTTGCAATTAGTGCAAAATGCTGCGGCACGATTTAACTGGCAGAAGAAAATTTGATCACATCACTCCGATATTGGCCTCTCTACACTGGCTTCCAATTGAATTTAGGATCCGTTTTAAAGTCCTTTTATTGGTTTTTAAAGCTCTAAATGGTCTGTCACCTGTTAATTTGTCTGACTTGTTGAAGCCCCACGTCCCCACTCGTTCCCTTCGGTCAGCTGAGCAGTTGCTGCTTTCTGTCCCAAAGTCACGGCTGAAACTTAGAGGAGACCGAGCGTTCTCTTTGCAGCGCCGATGCTTTGGAATACCTTCCTCTCCATATTAGACAGGCTACATCAGTGCCAGTTTTTAAGTCTTATTAAACCTATTTTTTCCTTGGCTTTTAACTCTGTGGGTAACTGATATTTATTTTATTTTTATTTTTGTATTTTTTTTTTTTTATTACTATGTGCATATTAGTATTGTACAGCACTTTGGTCTACCAGGTGTGTTTTAAAGTGCTATATAAATAAATGATGCTGCTGATGATGATGATGGATATCAAGCCCTTGTAGAGCAAACTTTGTATTTTGGTCTAGACAACCCAAAAATGTGATGTCCACATATGTGGACGCCAGGTCCTAAGAGGTTAAAATAACATTGGGTGAGCAAATGCACCAGGAGTCTTTCAGGCCAAGTCAGTGAGATCCTTCTTAACTACGTGAGGTCAGTTAAAAGCAGACTCAGTCAAAGTGGTTGAATGTCACGTCCCACACAGACCCTGCGAGCAGCAATCACTGATAAGTGCAATTGGTGGTCACTCATAAGCTATGTCACACAAACGCCCTGGGATCGTCGATCGTTGATAAGAAACGTCAGACACACAACGTCACCCTGCAATCGCTGACAAGTAATGTCACACACGCCCTTTGATTGCGATCACAAAAATGTCACATTACATACACGCCCTGCTATCGCTAATACGTGACGTTACACACACGCCCTCCTATTGGCAAAAGCTCATAAGCCATGCCACATACATGCCCTGCGATCGCGACCACTCATACTCATGTCATAGACACGCCCTAGAATCAACGTTCGCTGACAAGTAATGTCACACGCAAACCCTGTAATCGCGATCGCTCATAAGTCACCTCATACAAACGCCCTGTGATCGGCGATCGCTGATAAGTGACGTCACACACAGGCCATGCAATCCGGTCTTTAAGTCTGACGTCATTAGCCATGTCTGGCCCAAACTCCGCTGCAGGTCCTTAAGTCAAATGATCACTGTAGCATTGCTGAGAGTTGAAAAACTGTCTAAATTCTTTCATCTGTAATAAAATGACATGGAATGTCAATGTAATAAAATGAAATGAATGGAATTCATGACATTTAACGGAGTTAGAAGTTAGCAGGGAGTTAGCTCGCTAGCTTCCATCTAATATAATATACCATGTTCTGACTGAGGGACTTATGAAACAAATTAAAACGTGAGTGGACTAATTCTTACATAGCGCTTTTCTACTCTCCCGGAGTACTCAAAGCGCTCTATACAACATGCCACATTCACCCAGTCACTTTATCTACACTCAGTGCTTTCACACTCAGTACATTCACACTCCGATGGATGCATCGGTTGGTGTTGGGTTAGTACCTTGCCAAGGATACTTGACATGCAGACTGGAGGAGCCAGGGATCAAACCGCCAACCTTCCGATCAGTAGGTGACCAGCTCTACCTCCTGAGCTACAGCCACCCGTACAGCTCTGCTATCACTTCCAACATAAATGAAGACAGGAAAGTAAACAGCAGTGACGTTTGTAGGGTTACTGAAGTTGGGCTAGCTGGTATATTGACTATAATTATAACATTGATTATAATGCATTGTTATTTTGTGCAGAGAGAGCAAAACATAAAACTCCCTCTCAGCTTGTTCGTGGCCAAAAATGGCCACCCCTTGTTTACATTTACAAAATGCTATAAAATTCATATATATTAAGAAAAATTTCCACTTTTTTGACTTGATTTTTAGATTAGCATCAGTGCTGTTCATCAACACCAAAATATCAATCAAATCAGAATTTAACCTTTTAAATACCAGTTAAATCACATCATTTTAATGATTACAAAGGGATAAAAGCATAAAATCCCCATTTTTTTTCTAAATAATACATGCAAACTGATTTATTTTCTAACCATGATGGAGGTTAGATGCGTAGCAATAATTAAAAGTATCAATGAGTTTTATGCATGTTTGTTTTTTGTGCAGTGACAGAAAAACAAAAAAAATCCCTCTCAGCTTGTTCGTGGCCAAAAATGGCCACCCCCTGTTTATGTTTACAAATGCTATAAAATTAATATATATTAAAACATTTTTCTACTTTCATTGACTTGAGTTTTTAAATTAGCACCGCTTCTAGTCATGAAAACCAAAATATAATTTAAATTCAGATATTATACCCTTTGAATACCAGCCAGATTACGTATTATTACTACGCTTTGGGGGAAATATGGTAAATGGTAAATGGCCTGTATTGTATAGCGCCTTACTAGTCCTAAGGACCCCAAAGCGCTTTACACATCCAGTCATCCACCCATTCACGCACACATTCACACACTGGTGATGGCAAGCTACATGTAGCCACAGCCACCCTGGGGCGCACTGACAGAGGCGAGGCTGCCGAACACTGGCGCCACCGGGCCCTCTGACCACCACCAGTAGACAACGGGTGAAGTGTCTTGCCCAAGGACACAACGACCGAGACTGTCCAAGCCGGGCTCGAACCGGCAACCTTCCAATAGTGATAAAGTTCACATTTTTTAGCATATGAATGATGAAACCTAATATTTTTTTATCATCATTGAAGGTCAGTAACAGTAACTGTAACAATGATTTATTTTTACTTTATTTATTTATTTATTTTTTCTTTCTTTGGGGGGGATGAATGGCCAAAAAGAAAATCACACATGGTGTGTTAGTGGCCAGAAAGGCAATTTAATGACCATATAACCCCTGAAATCACCAATAAAATGATCAAAATTATATTCCAATATGTGTGTGCTTCTGTGTGCATCCTCATTAGCAGCAAGATGTACTAACCACATTAGAGTGGTTTTTGTAGGCACACTTTCTACACTTGGTGCAAGGGGCTGCTGTTCCAATCCTGGAGGTGCGCCTTTTGCACATTCTTCTCATTTTGTTGGTGGGGTGTGGGTCACACTCTGGTTCAGACTACTGTATCTTGAGATCAATGGCAGAAGTGGCTGAGAATCAGGGACATGGGTGTCTTGCAGTTGTTGAGGTCACCAGCATGTGCCCCAGCTCTCCCAGGATCTTCATTTGTAGGGTGTAGAGGACTCCCCACTTCAGTGAAGTTGTTTCCAGCGGGACAAAGATATTGTATCCCAAGACATCCAGCGAATTGGAGAAAAAGCCAGCAGCCATCAGTTAGTTTTCTTCAACAACTCGAGGTGCCAGCATCCTCTCTAAGTTATCCAATTTGTATTTGTGCCTATTGTAGACCAGGATTGCTTCTTGCTTTCACGCATCCTTTATTGCCCATCACTGACTGCTGGTTCCTTGTGTGTTGCTGTCAAATGAAGCACATTCCTCCGTTGCTTTGGCATGTGGGATATCGCTGTGGTAGTTTTGGTGAAGCCCCAAAGACAGACAACAAATCTTCCTCTGTTGCAACTGGAGGAGCTGATGCCGATGCGAGCCGCACAGGGAGTGCTCGCACTGGACCTATAAAGACAGGTGGTCGGGTTTTTGTGCTGGCCATTCATCCCCCAGGGACACGACGCATGAAAGAGGCAATAGATGATCTGCTGCAAAGTACCATGGGAAGAAGGACATCCTGAAGCTTGTGGATCAAGATTATGCAGACATGGTCCATCGTTCTGCTGCAGATCCCAACAGCCTGCTGCATCCCACATCCAAGGTGCACATATCCCGTTATGTGAAGCACTTGGCTAAGCTTCTCACACCAATTCATCTTTGAACACAAGCCCAGAAAAACTTCTGGAGACTCAGCAGCTGTGGCACTCATTAACGGAAGGCAGTGAAACAACTAGTGTTCCCGCAGTCACCATAGAGCCTGCCTGCCGTCTTTAACCCGCCTCCTCCTGCCCTGTCTGCACCACTGACTCAGTAGAGAAGATTGTGGAGGGCATCTTAGAAAAGCAACAGCAGCAGCAGCCTGAGGGAAAAAGAAGGCAGACAAAGACTTGTCTTGCCTGTGGACAGCCCAAGTCTCAATATGAGACACACGGATCCACCGTCCACTATTTTTACCAGAGAGGGCCTGTGCTCTGTTTCTATTGTTCCAACAAGGTGCATCAAACTTATGCTGCTGAGGGAATCAGTAACCCGAAAATGCCCTTTGAGGAATTTGCCCAGACAGAATTTTCCAAAGGGATCTGGATGCTACCAGGAAGAGGTCAGAGGAAAGGATGGAGAAAAAGAGGAAAAGGCCAGAAACCCAACAAACAGGCCGCCTCTGCAGGTTCTGCCACATGGACCTGAAACAGGGACCAAATAGCCCACATGTTCATACGGGTTTCCCTGGAGTGGCAGGGAAATATATCTACTGCCCTTCAAAAGTGCACTCTCTGTACAGGGACAAGGGCATGGCCAAGGAGATGACCTGGAAGGAGTTTCAGGAGTCTCCTTTCTATGAGGCAGAGAGACAAAGATGGGTGGAAGAAAAAAGGAAATAGGGGAGAAACAGTTTATATTGTAAATAAGATAGTTTTGTTCTAGTTTCGTAATGTTTATTTTGTTTATATAAATAAAAACTGATTGTAAATATAAAATCTAAATAAATTGTGTTCTGTAAAAGCACAGCTCTCTTCTTTATAACCTCTTAGAGTTCACCTGTATGTTTATATATCTGTGTAAGCTTACCATCAGGTAATCAGTTTTAAAAGTTGTGAGTGCTGCCCTGAAAGCTTACATATTAATTCTAAATCACTTCATGTAATGATAACAAGCCATCCTTTCTCTAGTGGCGTCTCACAGCTTTTGTCTTTATAATCTTTCTGGTTGATTTATATCATTAGAAACATGACTGATGTCTTTTATCTGTGTGACTGTACAGCCTGTTTCAGACATGACAACCAGACAGTGTCTGAAGTTATCTTTAATACATGCAACACAGCTGGAGGTAGTCCAGACACTTTCTCACTTCTGGTGATAATATTTTTGCTTTAGGTATTGTTGCTTGCTGGCTTGAAGCTTATCTACAAAAACAGTTCAATAAGGAAAGATCATGTGGAAAAAAACCAACATGATTTATTCAGATACAGAAATAAATGTAACTGTTAGGCACTTAGACTCCAATGACCCATCATAGCAGAAGGAATCTCAGCAGTGGCAGGATTTTGCACAAGCCCCACCCCAGAGTCAACATGCTGGTAGTGATGAAGATGGAGGCTGGGACAGGGTTCCAAGTGACCACGGTGAGGAGGAGAAAGGAGAGGAGGCGGGCTGCATGGCTGAGGATCTGAAACGCAGAATAGCAGAAGCAGAAGAGCAACAGATTTAAAGCATGCAGAGTGGAGGCTGAGTTGCTTGGAGAAGGCAGGCAAGAGCATAACTGGAAGAAAGTAATGAAGCCAGTACTGAGTTTGTGCTGGAAAATGAATGTGCTTTCAACACCATCAGGCCGACCCTCCTGGGTGATAAGTTAACAGCGATGCAGGTGGATGCTTCTCTGGTGTCCTGGATTGTTGATTACCTGACAGGAAGACCACAATATGTACGTCTCCCACAGTGTGTGTCTGACAAGGTAATCAGCAACACAGGGGCACCACAGGGGACTGTCCTCTCCCCTTCCTCTTCACCCTCTACACCACAGACTTCAGCCACTGCACAGAGACCTGCCATCTTCAGAAGTTTTCTGATGACTCTGCGGTGGTTGGATGCATCAACGGGGATGATGAGACAGAGTACCGGGCTGTGGTCGACTCCTTTGTCACGTGGTGTGAGCAGAATCATCTGCAGCTCAACGTGGCAAAGACTAAGGAATTGATAGTGGACTTCAGGAAGACCAGGAAACACTTGACCCCTGTTTCAATCCAAGGGTCAGTGTTGACATTGTGGAGGACTATAATACCTTGGAGTACACATTGACAATAAACTGGACTGGGCTAAAAACACCACAGCACTTTACAGAAAGGGCCAGAGTCGTCTCTATCTTTTGAGGCGACTGAGGTCCTTCAACATCTGCCAGAAAATGCTCAGGATTTTCTACCAGTCTGTTGTGGCCAGTGCGATCCTCTATGCCGTTGCATGCTGGGGGAGCAGGCTGAGGGTCGCAGATGCCAACAGACTCCATAAACTGATTCGTAAGGCCAGTAATGTTGTGGGGATGGAGCTGGACTCCCTCAAGGTGGTGTCGGAGAGGCGGATGTTGTCCAAGATAAAGACAATGTTGGATAACACCTCCCACCCACTCCATGACATGCTGGTCAGTCACAGGAGCACGTTGAGTGAGAGACTGAGATTACCGAAAAGCACCACTGAACGACACAGGAAATCATTCCTGCCTGTGGCCATCTCCCTGTACAACTCATCCACTTAACACACTGTTTACTGCAACAGCTACACCCTTCTTGCACATGTTCTTTTTCAGCTATTTATTAATAGTGACTTTTATGTATAGTGACTTTTATGTATATATATATATATACCTGAATATATTGTGCTATTCTTAGTTAGTGTATTGTCTGTCTTTGTTAATGTTTGTTTATAATGGAGCACTGTAACGAAAAATAATTTCCCCTAGGGATCAATAAAGTATTCTGATTCTGATTCTGAATAGATATAAACTAGCAGCCACCAGGAAGCAGACAAATGACTTATTACAGATCTTCCTTATTGAAATTATGCATAAGCTTAATTTTCTATGCCATCAGAATGTATCTGAATTATAGTTTTAACTTTAACCTTTGTATTAAAAGTTGGATGTCTGCATAACTGAAGAGTATGTCTGGTCTGTATCATCTCAAAACTGTGACGATACAGTTTATTCCGAGTTATATACTTTGTGACAGTTGTTGTGGACGTTTCCATTAAATAAAGCCTACAGACAACGGTAGGATGTAGCTAACATCCTTTCATCAAAAACAGCAAAACCTACTTGGTGAGAGCAGCCATCGTGGGTTAAACCCAAGGCAGAGTCTCTGCTGAACCCAACACAGCCTTGGGTTTAAACACCTTCTACAGAACCAAAAGGCAGTACACAGCTGTTTTCACACCTTTGGTCTTCCCCCAGAGAAAAGTTCACACTCCCTTGCAGTGGAGAAGACAAAAGATTAACTCTTCCTGTGTGAACGCCTGCTTCCAACTTCCTGAGATACCTTATGTTAGCGGCATGAATGTGTGAGACATTGAGGCATGCTAAAATCCCGTGGCACCAAAGTATTGTACAATAAAATAATGTGAATAATACATAAATATAAATAAAAGATATTCCTTTACACAGTATAGGTACATAATACTCCACAGGCCGTAACACTGTAATATAAATAAAATGATAAATGATCATTTTAAATGATAAAAATGATAATCAAATAATAAGAAAAAGCAAAGTGAAAAATAAATGTTATCCACATTAACTAAATTAAAAATGATGTTTATCTTTTGATAATGTAACACAGCCTTTGTCCCAACCAGGACTGAACCTGCGCTCAGACGGTGCGATTTGATTGGCTGATTCTCCGTTACACCCATACGCGATGGGCCCTTATCAGATGAAAGTACAAAACTATCAAGAACCCCCCTCCTTGCACTGGTTGCATAAATTTCAGGTGGCATTTTTAAAAACATGCCATGACATAACACACAGCTGCTATAATCGCAAAGAGGGGTCAAATGTCAATTATCGTTATAGGTTCTTGCTATATGTTATGTCGTAAGGGCCTAAGTTCCCTTACGACAGCTAGAGCTGGAAACAAGACCTCAAGCAATCCTAAGGCTAATTAGCACGGCTAGCATTTTAAAAACATTTGTTAAATGTCATTGCTAGCATATAGCTGTATTACAGCATGGTAAGTAGCGAGAACGCTAAGTTTTTGTTACCTTTGAAAAGAAAAATGTGAAGACGTAATATTAGCATATGCTAATGTTATTCACTCAAGCAAACATCTCAGGTACTGACTTGCTGCTTTCTAATATCTGTGTTTATTTCTGGATAGACCTACATGGTTATTAGACATCCCACATAAAGGGTAACAAAGGCAGTAACTATAAATGACCATAACTTTACTGTAAATTACATTGCCATGGGCTCAATTCATATAGTTCTATCACGTGCACACGCATGTTAGCAACCGTAACCACGCCCGCTGTAGGTATATGAATGCTGCACAAGGTTCCAGTCGTCCCTTTACACTTGCTCTTGGACTTGTCTTGACCTGCTCCAAGCTCAGCTTGTGGATAGATAACGTTTGGAGAATATTTCTACAGAAAGCGGATTTTACTAGAAAGCGACAACAACTACTGCATCTTTGGATCTTTTGTACTCATGTTTCATCATAACAGCAAAGCTTGAAGATGGCTCGTCGTGGACCCCGACTCGTCGACAGTCACCTGGTACAAAATTTCAAAATTTCTTCAATTATTTTAAGAGTCACTAGATGACTGTAATAATTTAACAAGTTCCAGTGTGAATATCAAGTTTTAATGTCATCAAAATAAGTGTATTCCAAGACTTTTCCCGGTAAATTGCTTGTATGCTTTAAATTTTCCAGGAGAGGTGTAGAATTTATTACCGACTGGTGTATGAATGTGAAAAAAGGTGTTACTTTGATTTAAAGCCTTCAAATTTGACACTTTTTTCAAATGAAATGGTTAAAATTAGCTTAACATTCTTAAAAAAGCCCACCTACCCCAAATATACATATATGTGTATATCGGTTTCTATGGTAACAGCAACGTTAGACCATATGTAAACATACCAGATCCCCTGTAGGTCCTAACATCATTTTCTTCTCTGGATCAAAGGCTTCACTTAAATAAACTATAACTTTTTCCCAGCTACATAATGCGATTAGTTAGTTATAAATCAGGGGTCGGCAACCCTAGGCACGCGCCACCGTTGGCACGCGAAGGGTTAACTGATAGCACGCACGACCGTAGCTGGACTGGCCATCGGGCATAAGGGCATTTGCTCGGTGGCCCGATCATCATTATTATTATTATTATTATTTGGTGGTGGACTGACCAGAAGCTGGTCGGTGTGTAAAAATAACTCAGTTGTTTGGTGGTGGCTATGGCGGAGCTTCCACAGATTCAGTAAAATTAACAAGTGGTGGAGGCCAGCAGGTGGATGAGGGAAGGGGAGGCAGGAGAAGGAGAGACCCGAGGCAGCCGCCGGTCGGAGCGTCAGGTGAACTGAACTTCAGGTAAGAAGTTAATGACCTGCAGTCTATCTGGGTCAGATATAAACCAAGTTTAGGTGGAGTTTATTTTCGTTGTGCTGACTTTTTACAGTCAGTTACAATAACTCGTACTGCGTACTAGCTAGCATGACGGAATTTATATACTGCTGGGCGGGTGCTATGATTTTATTGATAGTGAACTTTATTTTATTCATAAGGTTAGTTAGTAGAGTTGCCAACCCTCCCGTACAAACGGAATCGTCCCGCCTTCAGAGAAATTATTACCCGTTTCGTGTTGAGCTGAGAAGGAACACAGTTTGTCCCGTACTTCAGCCAGGATGGAAAAAGACACAAAGCTGGAGTTATTGTGTCTTTGCTGCACAGCTGCATCTTCTTCTCCTCTCATTCTCTCCCCTCTCTCTCCTGTTGCTACTTCAATCGTGAAACTGATCAATGATCAGCTGATCAGCTTTTCTCTCTTGTTTGTTTATCGCTCACTTTGCGCCAGAAAGAGGAAACTGCCGGATGTCGCACTAAACAACAGCAGCACGTTTTAAGCTTGGTCAGCTGTTGTTAGAATGTATTTAATATTAATATCTAGTATCAGCTGATGTTTGCTGGAGCCACAGCTGTAAAAACTGCTGGTCATGATATCGGTTTGTATATCTGGTGAGAGGGAAACATGAAGATGAAACCAGGAGATGTCCTTACTAAATCATCAGAGCTGAACAGGTGATGGAGAAACAGGTTTACCTTTTAGGTGACATGAATGAGTTGAAGGGAAGTTATGAACTGTTTCTGAGAGACAAATGACACCAGGATCCTTTTCTACGTAGCTGACAGCTGGTAACTGTGCAGGTCTAGCAAAGTTTTGCCAGGGGGCCAGGTAGGGCATTAACAGGGAAAGGGGGGCACAAAGAAATACTTTCTTATTCTCATTTAAAATGTCTGGCTGTTATTAAATAATTATCTAAAGCTTACAACCAAAGTTTTTATCTGACGTAAAATGAATAGAAATCATACATTTACCAACAAGACAGTGTACATCACTGTCACAACAGCGTTTGTTTTCATTCAAAGGCTTTATGGCTTTAATATCTGGGGGGCCGGTCTTTAGTCCAAATGCATCCATAGACTCGAGACACAATGCATTTTTGGGACTTTCAGGTGTATGGACCAATGTTTTATTTTCTGATCAAACCAGAAATCTTTAATGAGCAGCTAGATTTGTCTGGCATTAACTGGCTGAGTTAATGCCAGTTAATGCGACATCGAAGCAGCTGGAATCTACAGCTGTGCATGTTCATGGAGCTTGCATTTTCACCTGCTGGACATCACTACCTGACAAGTTTAACTGTCTTCAGAACATTGCAGAGGCCTCATTGACAGTATTTGGCTCTACATATCTGTGTGAGCAGATTTTCTCTCACATGAGTGTCCTCAGGTAGCTGTCTGAATGTTGGACACTCGGAGACCTGTGTCTCTGAGTGGGAGACCAGAGATCACATTAACATGTGTGTCTCTGTATTAACAAACATACCATATTGGCCCAGTTTATTTTTCTTATCATTGTTGTGAGGAGACCATAAATAGCATTTGTATTTTCTGTTGTACAGTTCATTTGCCGTTATGGAGTTCTTGTTATGAATAAAAAGTGTCTTTCTTTTGTTTCAAAATAGCTGATAACTATTCGCTGATAGCTGCCAACATTTGCAAACAAATATACTTCTATAAAGTGGTTCTATATAATGTGTAACTGTTAATATAGAGCGTTATTAAATTTATTGCTAATGCAATCATATGGCACACTGACTTCTGAGGAAATTTTAAATGGCACTCGCCATCAAAAAGGTTGCCTACCCCTGTTATAAATTATAAGTAGTTATAAATTTACTGTAGAATATTTATATAATAAGGTATTCATGCCCAGTTCTTTCCAAATCAATACCTATTATCCATTACCTACTCGAACGCAGTGTTTGCATAAAGGTTTAAAAAGAACAAATAAACAAAATGGACGTATACAAAATACAATACTGTTACCTTAACAGGGTAGTGTGCACAGAGTGAGCTGCCTTGGCAGAGATTTGGTGCTCTTTTTTTAAAAATGGATGCTTCACTTAATGATTGTGGACATAGTTGACATCTTGTTTTCTTCTCACATGAACAAGTAAAGTGTCATTCAGTCTGATATAAATGTAGCCTGTAGCTTTAGCACTGGGTGTTTACTACATTCCTAATGTTATTTTAAACTTGTTTCCTTACAGGCTGTCTTGACTACATTGTTGAACGTCCCGAGAACGAGGCCTTGATGACACTCTCCTGAGCGCCATCTCTTCTGATGAAGCATGGGACACTGAAACCGAGCGCGTCAATAAAGGTGAGTACATCGCCCTCTCCCCTCCCCCTCTTCTCATGGAGAACTGGATGCTGATGTGTGTCAGTGAAGTGGAAGGTGAGTACCCCCCCACCTCCCTTTCTTGCACTGAGGTCTGCTTATTGTAAATATCTTGTGCTTGTTTTTACACCTTTTAATGTTAAAGTTGACCTTTGACCTTTTCAGTGTTGGAAATACACTTTCTTGCACTGAGGTCTGCTTATTGTCAATATCTTGTACTTGTTTGAACACCTTTTACTGTTAAAGTTGACCTTTGACCTTTTCAGTGTTAGAAAGACACTTTCTTGCACTGAGGTCTGCTTATTGTAACTATACTGTACTTGTTTTTACACCTTTAAAGTTGACCTTTGACCTTTTCAGTGTTGGAAAGACACTTTCTTGCACTGAGGTCTGCTTATTGCAAATATCCTGTACTTGTTTTTACACCTTTAAAGTTGACCTTTGACCTTTTCAGTGTTGGAAAGACACTTTCTTGCACTGAGGTCTGCTTATTGTAACTATACTGTACTTGTTTTTACACCTTTAAAGTTGACCTTTGACCTTTTCAGTGTTGGAAAGACACTTTCTTGCACTGAGGTCTGCTTATTGTAAATATACTGTACTTGTTTTTACACCTTTAAACTTGACCTTTAACCTTTTCAGTGTTGGAAAGACACTTTCTTGCACTGAGGTCTGCTTATTGCAAATATCCTGTACTTGTTTTTACACCTTTAAAGTTGACCTTTGACCTTTTCAGTGTTGGAAAGACACTTTCTTACACTGAGTTCTGCTTATTGTAAATATCCTGTACTTGTTTTTACACCTTTAAAGTTGACCTTTGACCTTTTCAGTGTTGGAAAGACACTTTCTTGCACTGAGTTCTGCTTATTGTAAATATCCTGTACTTCTTTTTACACCTTTAAAGTTGACCTTTGACCTTTTCAGTGTTGGAAAGACACTTTCTTGCACTGAGTTCTGCTTATTGTAAATATCCTGTACTTCTTTTTACACCTTTAAAGTTGACCTTTGACCTTTTTAGTGTTGGAAAGACACTTTCTTGCACTGAGGTCTGCTTATTGTAAATATACTGTACTTGTTTTTACACCTTTAAAGTTGACCTTTGACCTTTTCAGTGTTGGAAAGACACTTTCTTGCACTGAGATCTGCTTATTGTAAATATCTTGTACTTGTTTGACCACCTTTTAATGTTAAAGTTGACCTTTGACCTTTTCAGTGTTGGAAAGACACTTTCTTGCATTGAGATCTGCTTATTGTAAATATCTTGTACTTGTTTGACCACCTTTTTTTTTACACTTTATTTTTTATTGACAGTTTTGTATAATTTTTTACAAAACACGCAGACCCCCAACATTCATAGAGCATCCAGGCTAGCAAAAAACAAAACAAAAAAAACAAACAAACAAACAAACAAACAAAAAAAGAGAAAAAAAAAAAAAAAAAAAAAAAAAAAAGGACATATCCCTTTATGGTACAATCAAATCAAATAGCTGAACAACAGCATTGAAACATGGTATCAGAAATTATAATATTTTTCCATTTGAGTAAAGGTCCCATTTTTTCCAGTATTTCTCAAATTTATCCGCAGCCAGTCTTAGTGAAAAAGTCAATCTCTCCATTGTGTAAATTTCCTTGATAATACCTATCCAGTCCAAGGATGACGGTGGATCCACGTTTAGCCATTTGCGAGTTATAGCTTTCTTTGCACCAGCCAATAATATCAATAAAAGATATTTGTCTGAATTCCTCAGTCCTTGTGGCAAATCACATAGATAAAACACAGTGAAATCAGGGGCCAAGTTCAAGCCCATCATGGTATTGATTTCTGTGATCACTACCAGCCAATAGGGGACAATCTTGGCACATTCCCAAAAAATATGAAAATGTCCTGCAGATACACTTCCACAGTTCCTCCAACACTGAGCCTTGTCGGGATCTTTACTTTGTTTACTCTTAGCATTCGGTGTGACAAAAAAACGCACTGTGTTTTTCCATGCAAATTCCCTCCATAGGCCTGAGCTCGAGGTCATTACCACAGCCTTACACATATTGAACCAGTTGTCGTCATGTATTATTATTTCAGCATCTTTTTCCCATCTAGTTTTGATATATGTTGTGTCATTATTCCTACTTGTTTGTAAACATTTGTATAATCTGGATATCTGTTTCTTTGGTGCATTCCCCTTACAAGAGTCAAGGAAGATTTTAACCAAGCCCGTGTCCTCCTCTTCTAGGAATTTTATGTTTCTGTCGTAATGGTGCCTCAGCTGGAGGTATCTAAAGAAATCCTGTCTTTCCAAGTAAAAACTTCTCTGGAGTCGCTGGTAGTCTTTTAGTACATTTTTATCTGTAATCTTCCAGTAACCTGTTATACCCTTATGTAACCACTGTATAAATCTCTTATCCTTGTTTGCAGGTGCAAAATCTGAATCATAAGCAGGCCATCTTAAAGTCCGGGCACTTTTTTCAGTTTTCTCATATTTGAGTATCTTATGCCATATCTCTATGGGCACTTTCATTAGCGCCGGGAGCAAGTCTGCATATATATGTCTTTTAATGAGCGGTTGATCTCCAAGCAGTGATTGGAGCGGTATCTCACAGTAGGATTGATCTATCTCCTTCCATTTAGCCTCACACATTGGGTCACACCACCCAATCATCACTCGCAACTGTGCAGCCCTATAATAGTCCTCAAGACACGGCAGAGCGAATCCACCTTTGTCCCTTTGCAATTGTAACGTCTGAAATTTTATTCTTGGTTTTTGTTTGGCCCAAATAAAGTTAGAGATCATCCTATTCCATTCGTTAAATTGCTTGGAGGGTACTTGTATAGGCAGCGCCTGGAACAAATAGAGAAGCTTTGGCAAAAGATTCATTTTTATTATATCTATCCGGTTATGCATATTCATTGGCAATAATGACCAGCGCTGTAGGTCTGCCTTAATTTCTGATGTTAGTGGGACATAATTGCATTCATAGAGGTCGGATAGATCTATGGGTATATGGATTCCTAGATATTTTATAGAGGTGTTACTCCAGTTAAACTTGGCTATCTTTTGAACATCTTGTGATGGGCGATAGTTATATAAGAGAATCTGAGTTTTCTGTAAATTTAATTTATATCCGGAATACATGCCAAATGTTTTCAATAATGAAAAAAGATTAGGCAGACTGATTTCCGGGTTAGTTAGCGTTATGAGAATATCGTCAGCATACAAACCAACTTTATACGTTATATCGTTAATTAGTACACCTCTAATGTCTTTAGATTCCCTGATAGCCTGCGCCAGGGGCTCAATGAATAGCGCAAAAAGAGTGGGACTCAGGGGGCATCCCTGACGACAGCCTCTCTCCAGTTGTAGTGTATCTGTTAAATCACCATTAATTTTAATCCTGGCAGTGGGTGAGTTATATAGAGACTGTAAGCATCTGATGATTTGGCTATTAAAACCAAATCTCTCTAAGGCCAAATAAAGATAATTCCAGCAGACAGAGTCAAACGCCTTTTCGGCGTCAAGACTAACAGCTATTGATTCGATATTTTTCATTTTGTTTATTAGATGGAGAGCCCGCCTCACATTATCATGAGTTTGCCTATTTCGAACAAAACCTGTTTGATCTGTATCCGTTAGTTCTGAAGTTATAAATTCCAACCGTTTAGCTAATATTGTTGCAAATATCCTGTAGTCAATATTCAAGACAGAGACGGGTCTATAAGAACCACATTCTGTTCTATTTTTACCTGCTTTGGGAATTACTGAAATAACTGCTCGTTTCCAGGATGGTGGTATCTCACCCCCTGTAAGCACATGGTTAAAGCAATCCCTCAGCAGAGGGGTTACTAGATCTCTGAAGTGTTTATACCACTCTGCCGGGTAGCCATCCTCACCGGCCATCTTATTACCTTTCAATTTTGAGATGGCCTTGTTAATCTCCTCCACAGTTATTGTTTGTGTTAATCTTTTATTTTGTTCTGTTCCTATCGATGGTAAATCAAGTGAGGAAAGAAATACATTAACAGAGGGCACATCTATCCTGTGTGGTTCTGCGTACAGTCGGGTATAATAGGTTACAAAAGATTCTTTTATGCTTTTCATGTCATGACATATTTTATCATTTGCTGGGTTTTTAATTTTCTGAATGAATCTGTCAGCCTGCTGTTTCCGTATCCTCCAAGCAAGAAGTCTCTTGGATTTAGGACCATTTTCATAATAATTCTGCTTAATAAATTTAGCCCTTTTCTCTATTTGATCTTCGTATAGCCTATTTAATATCTGTTGTGTTTCTTTAATTTGTGATAAGGTGTTATCATTGTTACTTTTCACATGTTCTGATTCTAGGTGTTTCAGTCTCGTAGTAAGGTCTATTAAATACTTCTCTTTTTCTTTTTTTTATATGAGGACCACCAATTAGTTTCCCTCTGAGAACTGCCTTCGCTGCGTCCCATAAAATACTAGGGGAAACATCACCATTGTTATTATAGTCCATATATTCCTTAAATTCTTTTTTAACAAACCTTTCGAATTCTACATCGTTTAGTAGGCTAGTATTAAGCCTCCATAAAGACTCTTTCCGATCTGAATCCAAATGGAGTGTCAAGTACACCCCTGCATGGTCCGAAATATCTCTCACCCCTATATCACAATTTAGAATTCTATGCTTATCAGAGTGTGACATAAAAAAATAGTCCAGTCTTGAATACATATGGTGGGAATGTGAAAAAAAAGTATATTTCTTTTCCAGTGAATGTGCATCCCTCCACACGTCAAACAACCCCAATTCCTTAAGCATTCTTTTAACAGATACTGCTTCTGGTTGTGGCAATTTAGTTTTGCTGGATGTGTCCAGAAACTGATTCAGGTGAATATTCCAATCTCCACCGCATATTAATATGCCTGATGTTTCTGTTGCAATTAATTCAGAAAGGGTCTTAATTAAGTGTTTATCAGTCCCCGGTGGTCTGTACACGTTAAACAATGTAACTTCCTTGTGATCTATGTACCCTTTGACCAGTATATAACGCCCCTCTTTATCTCTGATTTGTGAGGAAAGTTGGAAATGTACTTTGTCAGACAATAAGATGGCCACTCCTCTAGAATGCTTTTTTACATATGAGGAATAAAACACATTTTTGAACCCCATTTTACACAATTTGTTGTGTTCGATGGCAGAAAGATGTGTTTCTTGCCAGAAAATTATATCTTGTTTTTCTCGTTTCATTTTAGCAAGAGCTTTATTTCTTTTAATGGGGTTATGTAAACCATTAACATTAAGTGTTATTACCTTATATTCTTGTCTGATCTCCATCAGGAAAGGAATTACACAATACCTGTAACTCTTTAGGTGCTCTGGAAAAAAACGGGGGTCTGCGGAACACATAAACAACGTACCTGAACAAATAACATATATGACTTCCAATTATGAAGTATACGTCCAACTTCAAAACAAAGAGGAGAGTCCCTAGAGTCCCAGAGAGCCCCTCGTAGTGCTGCTTGGTGATCTCCGCTCATCGTAGCAGCGCTCTTGGAGAAAGCTGGTAACATCCCAAACTGCGGTCAAACCTTTCGCTCTTATTTTACGAGGAAAACTGCCGTCATAGGTGCGGAAAAAAAAAATTTCTTTTTAGGTGTTACTATCCATGCACTTGAATCTCTGGAGCTTTTCCTGGATGTATTTCATCCGTTCCTCCCGGGTCTGTCGTGGTGCCCCGCTCGCTCTTTCCCAGAAGGGCGTCCTCGGCTTGAGTGCGGGGATGCGTGGGATTGGGTCATCCGCTCCCTTTTCCATCAACTTCCTCTTCTCCAGGTCCTCGGATGCGTCTTGCGCGTTATTGTAGATCACGGGTCCGCTTTCATAAAACACACGCAGTCTCGACGGATACAGTGTTTGGAAGCGGAGCCCCTTCTCTTTTAAAATCCTCCTGATTGTGTTGTATGCTTTGCGTTTCGCTAAAATGTCACTAGGATAGTCTTGGTCGAAATACACCCGTCTCCCTTTCAGCCGTATTTCTTTTTTGGTCCATGCAGACCGGAGCACCAAGTCCTTGATCTTGTATTCCAAAAAATGAATCACGACGGACCTGGGGTTGGAGCCCGGAGGTGGCTTGGGGCCGAGTGAGCGGTGGCACCGCTGTATGCCCAGATTGGTGTCGGGGAGGGGCAATTCCTTCTTTATGAAATTCTCCATGAATTCGAGCATGTTGTCCCCTTCTTCCCCCTCTGGTATCCCGTGAACTCGTATGTTATTCCTGCGGGAGCGGGCTTCCAGGTCGGACAGACGTGTCTGGAGGTCTTCTTGTAACTGGAGAGTATGGCCAAGCACGTCTTTAAGGTCGACTGTGACCTCCTCCACCTCGTTTACTCTCTGTTCGACCTCCTCAATCCTGCTTGTTACCTCTTTCATGTCCGTGACAATTTCGTCGAGCCGTTGCCCCACTTCTTTCCTAAACTCCGACATTTCTGTTTTCACAAGTCCAATCTTTTCCGCTATTTCACCTTTTAAATTATCCTGGACTTTTTTCAGCTCCGCAAGAATGTTGGCTTCCATTGCCTCCATAGCTCCGGGTAGCTTTAGCTTGCCAGCACCGTCAACTTCTTTCGGTGAAAAAACTCCTTCCTCCGCACCTTCTTGCCGAATTCCTCTTGTCTTTCTCTTCTTACCCCCTGACATACTACTATGGATATTCCTCGTTATGTTATAACATGTCAGTTTTCAAGGGGCAACCAAACCGCCTGGGAGCTGAAAGATTATGCTGCGACCAGCTTCCCCACCATCCGGAAGTCTCCTGTTTGACCACCTTTTAATGTTAAAGTTGACCTTTGACCTTTTCAGTGTTGGAAAGACACTTTCTTGCACTGAGGTCTGCTTATTGTAAATATCCTGTAATTGTTTGACCACCTTTTAATGTTAAAGTTCACCTTTGACCTTTTCAGTGTTGGAAAGACACTTTCTTGCACTGAGTTCTGCTTATTGTAAATATCCTGTACTTCTTTTTACACCTTTAAAGTTGACCTTTGACCTTTTCAGTGTTGGAAAGACACTTTCTTGCACTGAGGTCTGCTTATTGTAAATATCCTGTACTTGTTTTTACACCTTTTAATGTTAAAATTGACCTTTGACCTTTTCAGTGTTAGAATTACACTTTCTTGCACTGAGGTCTGCTCATTGTAAATATCCTGTACTTGTTTTTACACCTTTAAACTTGACCTTTAACCTTTTCAGTGTTGGAAAGACACTTTCTTGCACTGAGGTCTGCTTATTGCAAATATCCTGTACTTGTTTTTACACCTTTAAAGTTGACCTTTGACCTTTTCAGTGTTGGAAAGACACTTTCTTACACTGAGTCCTGCTTATTGTAAATATCCTGTACTTGTTTTTACACCTTTAAAGTTGACCTTTGACCTTTTCAGTGTTGGAAAGACACTTTCTTGCACTGAGTTCTGCTTATTGTAAATATCCTGTACTTCTTTTTACACCTTTAAAGTTGACCTTTGACCTTTTCAGTGTTAGAAAGACACTTTCTTGCACTGAGTTCTGCTTATTGTAAATATCCTGTACTTCTTTTTACACCTTTAAAGTTGACCTTTGACCTTTTCAGTGTTGGAAAGACACTTTCTTGCACTGAGGTCTGCTTATTGTAAATATACTGTACTTGTTTTTACACCTTTAAAGTTGACCTTTGACCTTTTCAGTGTTGGAAAGACACTTTCTTGCACTGAGGTCTGCTTATTGTAAATATCTTGTACTTGTTTGACCACCTTTTAATGTTAAAGTTGACCTTTGACCTTTTCAGTGTTGGAAAGACACTTTCTTGCATTGAGATCTGCTTATTGTAAATATCTTGTACTTGTTTGACCACCTTTTAATGTTAAAATTGACCTTTGACCTTTTCAGTGTTGGAAAGACACTTTCTTGCACTGAGGTCTGCTTATTGTAAATATCTTGTAATTGTTTGACCACCTTTTAATGTTAAAGTTCACCTTTGACCTTTTCAGTGTTGGAAAGACACTTTCTTGCACTGAGGTCTGCTTATTGTAAATATCCTGTACTTGTTTTTACACCTTTAAAGTTGACCTTTGACCTTTTCAGTGTTGGAAAGACACTTTCTTGCACTGAGGTCTGCTTATTGCAAATATCCTGTACTTGTTTTTACACCTTTTAATGTTAAAGTTGACCTTTGACCTTTTCAGTGTTAGAATTACACTTTCTTGCACTGAGTTCTGCTTATTGTAAATATCCTGTACTTCTTTTTACACCTTTAAAGTTGACCTTTGACCTTTTCAGTGTTGGAAAGACACTTTCTTGCACTGAGTTCTGCTTATTGTAAATATCCTGTACTTCTTTTTACACCTTTAAAGTTGACCTTTGACCTTTTTAGTGTTGGAAAGACACTTTCTTGCACTGAGGTCTGCTTATTGTAAATATACTGTACTTGTTTTTACACCTTTAAAGTTGACCTTTGACCTTTTTAGTGTTGGAAAGACACTTTCTTGCACTGAGGTCTGCTTATTGCAAATATCCTGTACTTGTTTTTACACCTTTAAAGTTGTCCTTTGACCTTTTTAGTGTTGGAAAGACACTTTCTTGCACTGAGGTCTGCTTATTGTAAATATCCTGTACTGGTTTTTACACCTTTAAAGTTGACCTTTGACCTTTTTAGTGTTGGAAAGACACTTTCTTGCACTGAGGTCTACTTATTGCAAATATCCTCTACTTGTTTTTACACCTTTAAAGTTGACCTTTGACCTTTTTAGTGTTGGAAATACACTTTCTTGCACTGAGGTCTGCTTATTGCAAATATCCTGTACTTGTTTTTACACCTTTAAAGTTGACCTTTGACCTTTTTAGTGTTGGAAAGACACTTTCTTGCACTGAGGTCTGCTTATTGTAAATATCCTGTACTTGTTTTTACACCTTTTAATGTTAAAATTGACCTTTGACCTTTTCAGTGTTAGAATTACACTTTCTTGCACTGAGGTCTGCTCATTGTAAATATCCTGTACTTGTTTTTACACCTTTAAACTTGACCTTTAACCTTTTCAGTGTTGGAAAGACACTTTCTTGCACTGAGGTCTGCTTATTGCAAATATCCTGTACTTGTTTTTACACCTTTAAAGTTGACCTTTGACCTTTTCAGTGTTGGAAAGACACTTTCTTACACTGAGTTCTGCTTATTGTAAATATCCTGTACTTGTTTTTACACCTTTAAAGTTGACCTTTGACCTTTTCAGTGTTGGAAAGACACTTTCTTGCACTGAGTTCTGCTTATTGTAAATATCCTGTACTTCTTTTTACACCTTTAAAGTTGACCTTTGACCTTTTCAGTGTTGGAAAGACACTTTCTTGCACTGAGTTCTGCTTATTGTAAATATCCTGTACTTCTTTTTACACCTTTAAAGTTGACCTTTGACCTTTTTAGTGTTGGAAAGACACTTTCTTGCACTGAGGTCTGCTTATTGTAAATATACTGTACTTGTTTTTACACCTTTAAAGTTGACCTTTGACCTTTTCAGTGTTGGAAAGACACGTTCTTGCACTGAGGTCTGCTTATTGTAAATGTCTTGTACTTCTTTTTACACCTTTTAATGTTAAAGTTGACCTTTGACCTTTTCAGTGTTGGAAAGACACTTTCTTGCACTGAGATCTGCTTATTGTAAATATCTTGTAATTGTTTGACCACCTTTTAATGTTAAAGTTCACCTTTGACCTTTTCAGTGTTGGAAAGACACTTTCTTGCACTGAGTTCTGCTTATTGTAAATATCCTGTACTTCTTTTTACACCTTTAAAGTTGACCTTTGACCTTTTTAGTGTTGGAAAGACACTTTCTTGCACTGAGGTCTGCTTATTGTAAATATACTGTACTTATTTTTACACCTTTAAAGTTGACCTTTGACCTTTTCAGTGTTGGAAAGACACTTTCTTGCACTGAGGTCTGCTTATTGTAAATGTCTTGTACTTCTTTTTACACCTTTTAATGTTAAAGTTGACCTTTGACCTTTTCAGTGTTGGAAAGACACTTTCTTGCACTGAGATCTGCTTATTGTAAATATCTTGTACTTGTTTGACCACATTTTAATGTTAAAGTTGACCTTTGACCTTTTCAGTGTTGGAAATACACTTTCTTGCACTGAGGTCTGCTTATTGCAAACATCCTGTACTTGTTTTTACACCTTTAAAGTTGACCTTTGACCTTTTCAGTGTTGGAAAGACACTTTCTTGCACTGAGATCTGCTTATTGTAAATATCTTGTACTTGTTTGACCACCTTTTAATGTTAAAGTTGACCTTTGACCTTTTCAGTGTTGGAAAGACACTTTCTTGCACTGAGGTCTGCTTATTGTAAATATCTTGTACTTGTTTTTACACCTTTAATGTTAAAGTTGACCTTTGACCTTTTCAGTGTTGGAAATACACTTTCTTGCACTGAGGTCTGCTTATTGTAAATATCCTGTACTTGTTTTTACACCTTTTAATGTTAAAGTTGACCTTTGACCTTTTCAGTGTTGGAAAGACACTTTCTTGCACTGAGATCTGCTTATTGTAAATATCTTGTACTTGTTTTTACACCTTTTAATGTTAAAGTTGACCTTTGACCTTTTCAGTGTTGGAAATACACTTTCTTGCACTGAGGTCTGCTTATTGTAAATATCCTGTACTTGTTTTTACACCTTTTAATGTTAAAGTTGACCTTTGACCTTTTCAGTGTTGGAAAGACACTTTCTTGCACTGAGATCTGCTTATTGTAAATATCTTGTACTTGTTTGACCACATTTTAATGTTAAAGTTGACCTTTGACCTTTTCAGTGTTGGAATACACTTTCTTGCACTGAGGTCTGCTTATTGCAAACATCTGTACTTGTTTTACACCTTTAAAGTTGACCTTTGACCTTTTCAGTGTTGGAAAGACACTTTCTTGCACTGAGATCTGCTTATTGTAAATATCTTGTACTTGTTTGACCACCTTTTAATGTTAAAGTTGACCTTTGACCTTTTCAGTGTTGGAAAGACACTTTCTTGCACTGAGGTCTGCTTATTGTAAATATCTTGTACTTGTTTTTACACCTTTTAATGTTAAAGTTGACCTTTGACCTTTTCAGTGTTGGAAAGACACTTTCTTGCACTGAGGTCTGCTTATTGTAAATATCTTGTACTTGTTTTTACACCTTTTAATGTTAAAGTTGACCTTTGTGCTTTTCAGTGTTGGAAATTAGAGATGGACCGATCCGATATTACGTATCGATATCGGTCCGATACTGACCTGAATTACTGGATCGGATATCGGCGAAAAATAAAAAATGTAATCTGATCCATTAAATATCATAAAAGCATCTCACAAAACTTGCAACACGGCGTAACTCGGCTCATAACCGTAGCACGTTGCAGCAGTATGCGTCATGTGATACAGCGGCTGTGTGTATTTGTAGCCTCGCTACCAAAGCAGCATTTCATCTCCGAGGAAGTTATCCCAGAGAGAAGTAAAGCAAGTGTGTAAGTTCATCTCTGAATGTTTGTAAAGCATTCCAGCGTTAAGTTTAACAACCGATCTATAGCGCGACTGCCTCTTCTCTCTCCCTCTGCTGCTGCTACTTCAATCGTGAAACTGCTTAATGATCAGCTGATCGGCTTTTCTGTCGAGAGTCCGTCTCTCTTCTTTGTTTTTGGCCCACTTCGCGCAGAAAGAGGAACCCAGCGGCTGAACAACAGCAGCACGTTTAAGCTTGATAAGCTGTTGTTAGAATTTATTTAATATTACTTTCTACACCAGGATCCTTTTCTACGTAGCTGACGGCTGGTAACTGTGCAGGGGCGGATCTAGCAAAGTTTAGCCAGGGGGGCCGATAGGGCATGAACAGGGAAAAGGGGCACAAAGACATACTTTTCTTTCTTATTCTCATTTAAAATATGTAACTTTTAATAAATAATTATCTGAATCTTACACCCAAAGTTTTAATCTGGGTGCACTGGACCTATAAAGACAGGTGGTCGGGTTTTTGTGCTGGACCACACACGCTGGACACGACGCATGAAAGAGGCAATAGATGATCTGCTGCAAAAGTACCATGGGAAGAAGGACATCCTGAAGCTTGTGGATCAAGATTATGCAGACATGGTCCATCGTTCTGCTGCAGATCCCAACAGCCTGCTGCATCCCACATCCAAGGTGCACATATCCCGTTATGTGAAGCACTTGGCTAAGCTTCTCAACACCAATTCATCTTGAACACAAGCCCAGAAAAACTTCTGGAGACTCAGCAGCTGTGGCACTCATTAACGGAAGGCAGTGAAACAACTAGTGTTCCCGCAGTCACCATAGAGCCTGCCTGCCGTCTTTAACCCGCCTCCTCCTGCCCTGTCTGCACCACTGACTCAATAGAGAAGATTGTGGAGGGCATCTTAGAAAAGCAACAGCAGCAGCAGCCTGAGGGAAAAAGAAGGCAGACAAAGACTTGTCTTGCCTGTGGACAGCCCAAGTCTCATATGAGACACACGGATCCACCGTCCACTATTTTTACCAGAGAGGGCCTGTGCTCTGTTTCTATTGTTCCAACAAGGTGCATCAAACTTATGCTGCTGAGGGAATCAGTAACCCGAAAATGCCCTTTGAGGAATTTGCCCAGACAGAATTTTCCAAAGGGATCTGGATGCTACCAGGAAGAGGTCAGAGGAAAGGATGGAGAAAAAGAGGAAAAGGCCAGAAACCCAACAAACAGGCCGCCTCTGCAGGTTCTGCCACATGGACCTGAAACAGGGACCAAATAGCCCACATGTTCATACGGGTTTCCCTGGAGTGGCAGGGAAATATATCTACTGCCCTTCAAAAGTGCACTCTCTGTACAGGGACAAGGGCATGGCCAAGGAGATGACCTGGAAGGACTTTCAGGAGTCTCCTTTCTATGAGGCAGAGAGACAAAGATGGGTGGAAGAAAAAAGGAAATAGGGGAGAAACAGTTTATATTGTAAATAAGATAGTTTTGTTCTAGTTTCGTAATGTTTATTTTGTTTATATAAATAAAAACTGATTGTAAATATAAAATCTAAATAAATTGTGTTCTGTAAAAGCACAGCCTCTTCTTTATAACCTCTTAGAGTTCACCTGTATGTTTATATATCTGTGTAAGCTTACCATCAGGTAATCAGTTTTAAAAAGTTGTGAGTGCTGCCCTGAAAGCTTACATATTAATTCTAAATCACTTCATGTAATGATAACAAGCCATCCTTTCTCTAGTGGCGTCTCACAGCTTTGTCTTTATAATCTTCTGGTTGATTTATATCATTAGAAACATGACTGATGTCTTTTATCTGTGTGACTGTACAGCCTGTTTCAGACATGACAACCAGACAGTGTCTGAAGTTATCTTTAATACATGCAACACAGCTGGAGGTAGTCCAGACACTTTCTCACTTCTGGTGATAATATTTTGCTTTAGGTATTGTTGCTTGCTGGCTTGAAGCTTATCTACAAAAACAGTTCAATAAGGAAAGATCATGTGGAAAAAAACCAACATGATTTATTCAGATACAGAAATAAATGTAACTGTTAGGCACTTAGACTCCAAGACCCATCATAGCAGAAGGAATCTCAGCAGTGGCAGGATTTTGCACAAGCCCACCCCAGAGTCAACATGCTGGTAGTGATGAAGATGGAGGCTGGGACAGGGTTCCAAGTGACCACGGTGAGGAGGAGAAAGGAGAGGAGGCGGGCTGCCATGGCTGAGGATCTGAAACGCAGAAGAGCAACAGATTAAAGCATGCAGAGTGGAGGCTGAGTTGCTTGGAGAAGGCAGGCAAGAGCATAACTGGAAGAAAGTAATGAAGCCAGTACTGAGTTTGTGCTGGAAAATGAATGTGCTTTCAACACCATCAGGCCGACCCTCCTGGGTGATAAGTTAACAGCGATGCAGGTGGATGCTTCTCTGGTGTCCTGGATTGTTGATTACCTGACAGGAAGACCACAATATGTACGTCTCCCACAGTGTGTGTCTGACAAGGTAATCAGCAACACAGGGGCACCACAGGGGACTGTCCTCTCCCCCTTCCTCTTCACCCTCTACACCACAGACTTCAGCCACTGCACAGAGACCTGCCATCTTCAGAAGTTTCTGATGACTCTGCGGTGGTTGGATGCATCAACGGGGATGATGAGACAGAGTACCGGGCTGTGGTCGACTCCTTTGTCACGTGGTGTGAGCAGAATCATCTGCAGCTCAACGTGGCAAAGACTAAGGAATTGATAGTGGACTTCAGGAAGACCAGGAAACACTTGACCCCTGTTTCAATCCAAGGGGTCAGTGTTGACATTGTGGAGGACTATAAATACCTTGGAGTACACATTGACAATAAACTGGACTGGGCTAAACACCACAGCACTTTACAGAAAGGGCCAGAGTCGTCTCTATCT
>NW_020329243.1:0-9288 GCF_001858045.2 Oreochromis niloticus | reverse complement strand
TTACCTGGCTGTTGAGTGTTCCTGGAATCTCTTATTAATAAAAGGACTGGTTTTTGTAGGAGTTCTTCTACTCCTACTCTGTTGTTTTACTTCTTGTATTTTGCCATGTGCACAATCAATGATTAATAAAGTTGTTGCAGTTCATGTGCAGGATACCTGACACTGCCTGACGAAGATGATGATGAATCCCCTGACACTGAAATGCTGTGATACACCAATGTATGACTGGATTAAAAATGCGCTGCAAGAAATCATGCACAGATAATAAACCAATGGTGTTTTAACTATGTGAAAGTTAAACAACAGGAGGGAAATGTGAAAAGATTTTGTTTATTATTCAAATATGCTTTGCTTGTGATTGTGTAAACTCTGAATGACTTCACCCTGATAAAACATGAAACCTTGCCTATGCTTATCAAATGCCTGTGAAGACAAGTTCCTGTGCAAGAGCAACGGAAAATGCCACTTAAGCAGACTTAGTATAGTTCGGACAGAATGATTAGTAAGATATGCATTTGTCAGTTAAGCAATCTATATTCTGAGAACAGGCGGAGACTGCCTCCGTCTGCTGTGTAACCTACATGCCTATATAAACTGCAATAAAGAAGAGTACTGGTGTGACTGTCTCTTGAGACGCTCACCCATGTACATGTGATTGATTATATTGTCTCACTGTATCTCTGTTTTACTTTGGCAGCCTTCTATTTGGGAATTTCCCTGACAGTAATATCCTGTACTTCTTTACACCTTTTCAGTTGACCTTTGACCTTTTCAGTGTTGGAAGACACTTTCTTGCACTGAGGTCTGCTTATTGTAAATATCTTGTACTTGTTTGACACCTTTTAATGTTAAGTTGACCTTTGACCTTTTCAGTGTGGAAGACACTTTCTTGCACTGAGGTCTGCTTATTGTAAATATCTTGTACTTGTTTTTACCTTTTAATGTTAAAGTTGACCTTTGTGCTTTTCAGTGTTGGAAATTAGAGATGGACCGATCCGATATTACGTATCGATATCGGTCCGATACTGACCTGAATTACTGGATCGGATATTGGCGAAAAATAAAAAAATGTAATCTGATCCATTAAATATCATAAAAGCATCTCACAAACTTGCAACACGGCGTAACTCGGCTCATAACCGTAGCACGTTGCAGCAGTATGCGTCATGTGATACAGCGGCTGTGTGTATTGTAGCCTCGCTACCAAAGCAGCATTTCATCTCCGAGGAAGTTATCCCAGAGAGAAGTAAGCAAGTGTGTAAGTTCATCTCTGAATGTTTGTAAAGCATTCCAGCGTTAAGTTTAACAACCGATCTATAGCGCGACTGCCTCTTCTCTCTCCCTCTGCTGCTGCTACTTCAATCGTGAAACTGCTTAATGATCAGCTGATCGGCTTTTCTGTCGAGAGTCCGTCTCTCTTCTTTGTTTTTGGCCCACTTCGCGCCAGAAAGAGGAACCCAGCGGCTGAACAACAGCAGCACGTTTAAGCTTGATAAGCTGTTGTTAGAATTTATTTAATATTACTTTCTACACCAGGATCCTTTTCTACCTAGCTGACGGCTGGTAACTGTGCAGGGGCGGATCTAGCAAAGTTTAGCCAGGGGGCCGATAGGGCATGAACAGGGAAAAGGGGCACAAAGACATACTTTTCTTTCTTATTCTCATTTAAAATATGTAACTTTTAATAAATAATTATCTGAATCTTACACCCAAAGTTTTAATCTGGGTGCACTGGACCTATAAAGACAGGTGGTCGGGTTTTTGTGCTGGACCACACACGCTGGACACGACGCATGAAAGAGGCAATAGATGATCTGCTGCAAAAGTACCATGGGAAGAAGGACATCCTGAAGCTTGTGGATCAAGATTATGCAGACATGGTCCATCGTTCTGCTGCAGATCCCAACAGCCTGCTGCATCCCACATCCAAGGTGCACATATCCCGTTATGTGAAGCACTTGGCTAAGCTTCTCAACACCAATTCATCTTTGAACACAAGCCCAGAAAAACTTCTGGAGACTCAGCAGCTGTGGCACTCATTAACGGAAGGCAGTGAAACAACTAGTGTTCCCGCAGTCACCATAGAGCCTGCTGCCGTCTTTAACCGCCTCCTCCTGCCCTGTCTGCACCACTGACTCAATAGAGAAGTTGTGGAGGGCATCTTAGAAAAGCAACAGCAGCAGCAGCCTGAGGGAAAAAGAAGGCAGACAAGACTTGTCTTGCCTGTGGACAGCCCAAGTCTCAATATGAGACACACGGATCCACCGTCCACTATTTTTACCAGAGAGGGCCTGTGCTCTGTTTCTATTGTTCCAACAAGGTGCATCAAACTTATGCTGCTGAGGAATC
Source organism: Oreochromis niloticus (assembly GCF_001858045.2). Classification (NCBI taxonomy): domain Eukaryota; kingdom Metazoa; phylum Chordata; class Actinopteri; order Cichliformes; family Cichlidae; genus Oreochromis; species Oreochromis niloticus. Next base: position 6,939 of record NW_020329243.1, on the reverse strand, counting down.
AGTAACCCGAAAATGCCCTTTGAGGAATTTGCCCAGACAGAATTTTTCCAAAGGGATCTGGATGCTACCAGGAAGAGGTCAGAGGAAAGGATGGAGAAAAGAGGAAAAGGCCAGAAACCCAACAAACAGGCCGCCTCTGCAGGTTCTGCCACATGGACCTGAAACAGGGACCAAATAGCCCACATGTTCATACGGGTTTCCCTGGAGTGGCAGGGAAATATATCTACTGCCTTCAAAAGTGCACTCTCTGTACAGGGACAAGGCATGGCCAAGGAGATGACCTGGAAGGAGTTTCAGGAGTCTCCTTTCTATGAGGCAGAGAGACGAAGATGGTGGAAGAAAAAAGGAAATAGGGGAGAAACAGTTTATATTGTAAATAAGATAGTTTTGTTCTAGTTTCGTAATGTTTATTTTGTTTATATAAATAAAAACTGATTGTAAATATAAAATCTAAATAAATTGTGTTCTGTAAAAGCACAGCTCTCTTCTTTATAACCTCTTAGAGTTCACCTGTATGTTTATATATCTGTGTAAGCTTACCATCAGGTAATCAGTTTTAAAAAGTTGTGAGTGCTGCCCTGAAAGCTTACATATTAATTCTAAATCACTTCATGTAATGATAACAAGCCATCCTTTCTCTAGTGGCGTCTCACAGCTTTGTCTTTATAATCTTTTGGTTGATTTATATCATTAGAAACATGACTGATGTCTTTTATCTGTGTGACTGTACAGCCTGTTTCAGACATGACAACCAGACAGTGTCTGAAGTTATCTTTAATACATGCAACACAGCTGGAGGTAGTCCAGACACTTTCTCACTTCTGGTGATAATATTTTTGCTTTAGGTATTGTTGCTTGCTGGCTTGAAGCTTATCTACAAAAACAGTTCAATAAGGAAAGATCATGTGGAAAAAAACCAACATGATTTATTCAGATACAGAAATAAATGTAACTGTTAGGCACTTAGACTCCAATGACCCATCATAGCAGAAGGAATCTCAGCAGTGGCAGGATTTTGCACAAGCCCCACCCAGAGTCAACATGCTGGTAGTGATGAAGATGGAGGCTGGACAGGGTTCCAAGTGACCACGGTGAGGAGGAGAAAGGAGAGGAGGCGGGCTGCATGGCTGAGGATCTGAAACGCAGAAGAGCAACAGATTTAAAGCATGCAGAGTGGAGGCTGAGTTGCTTGGAGAAGGCAGGCAAGAGCATAACTGGAAGAAGTAATGAAGCCAGTACTGAGTTTGTGCTGGAAAATGAATGTGCTTTCACACCATCAGGCCGACCCTCCTGGGTGATAAGTTAACAGCGATGCAGGTGGATGCTTCTCTGGTGTCCTGGATTGTTGATTACCTGACAGGAAGACCACAATATGTACGTCTCCCACAGTGTGTGTCTGACAAGGTAATCAGCAACACAGGGGCACCACAGGGGACTGTCCTCTCCCCCTTCCTCTTCACCCTCTACACCACAGACTTCAGCCACTGCACAGAGACCTGCCATCTTCAGAAGTTTTCTGATGACTCTGCGGTGGTTGGATGCATCAACGGGGATGATGAGACAGAGTACCGGGCTGTGGTCGACTCCTTTGTCACGTGGTGTAGCAGAATCATCTGCAGCTCAACGTGGCAAAGACTAAGGAATTGATAGTGGACTTCAGGAAGACCAGGAAACACTTGACCCCTGTTTCAATCCAAGGGGTCAGTGTTGACATTGTGGAGGACTATAAATACCTTGGAGTACACATTGACAATAAACTGGACTGGGCTAAAAACACCACAGCACTTTACAGAAAGGGCCAGAGTCGTCTCTATCTTTTGAGGCGACTGAGGTCCTTCAACATCTGCCAGAAAATGCTCAGGATTTTCTACCAGTCTGTTGTGGCCAGTGCGATCCTCTATGCCGTTGCATGCTGGGGAGCAGGCTGAGGGTCGCAGATGCCAACAGACTCCATAAACTGATTCGTAAGGCCAGTAATGTTGTGGGGATGGAGCTGGACTCCCTCAAGGTGGTGTCGGAGAGGCGGATGTTGTCCAAGATAAAGACAATGTTGGATAACACCTCCCACCCACTCCATGACATGCTGGTCAGTCACAGGAGCACGTTGAGTGAGAGACTGAGATTACCGAAAAGCACCACTGAACGACACAGGAAATCATTCCTGCCTGTGGCCATCTCCCTGTACAACTCATCCACTTAACACACTGTTTACTGCAACAGCTACACCCTTCTTGCACATGTTCTTTTTCAGCTATTTATTAATAGTGACTTTTATGTATAGTGACTTTTATGTATATATATATATACCTGATATATTGTGCTATTCTTAGTTAGTGTATTGTCTGTCTTTGTTAATGTTTGTTTATAATGGAGCACTGTAACGAAAAATAATTTCCCTAGGGATCAATAAAGTATTCTGATTCTGATTCTGAATAGATATAACTAGCAGCCACCAGGAAGCAGACAAATGACTTATTACAGATCTTCCTTATTGAAATTATGCATAAGCTTAATTTTCTATGCCATCAGAATGTATCTGAATTATAGTTTTAACTTTAACCTTTGTATTAAAAGTTGGATGTCTGCATAACTGAAGAGTATGTCTGGTCTGTATCATCTCAAAACTGTGACGATACAGTTTATTCCGAGTTATATACTTTGTGACAGTTGTTGTGGACGTTTCCATTAAATAAAGCCTACAGACAACGGTAGGATGTAGCTAACATCCTTTCATCAAAAACAGCAAAACCTACTTGGTGAGAGCAGCCATCGTGGGTTAAACCCAAGGCAGAGTCTCTGCTGAACCCAACACAGCCTTGGGTTTAAACACCTTCTACAGAACCAAAAGGCAGTACACAGCTGTTTTCACACCTTTGGTCTTCCCCAGAGAAAAGTTCACACTCCCTTGCTTCCTCTTACAGTGGAGAAGACAAAAGATTAACTCTTCCTGTGTGAACGCCTGCTTCCAACTTCCTGAGATACCTTATGTTAGCGGCATGAATGTGTGAGACATTGAGGCATGCTAAAATCCCGTGGCACCAAAGTATTGTACAATAAAATAATGTGAATAATACATAAATATAAATAAAAGATATTCCTTTACACAGTATAGGTACATAATACTCCACAGGCCGTAACACTGTAATATAAATAAAATGATAAATGATCATTTTAAATGATAAAAATGATAATCAAATAATAAGAAAAAGCAAAGTGAAAAATAAATGTTATCCACATTAACTAAATTAAAAATGATGTTTATCTTTTGATAATGTAACACAGCCTTTGTCCCAACCAGGACTGAACCTGCGCTCAGACGGTGCGATTTGATTGGCTGATTCTCCGTTACACCCATACGCGATGGGCCTTATCAGATGAAAGTACAAAACTATCAAGAACCCCCCTCCTTGCACTGGTTGCATAAATTTCAGGTGGCATTTTTAAAAACATGCCATGACATAACACACAGCTGCTATAATCGCAAAGAGGGTCAAATGTCAATTATCGTTATAGGTTCTTGCTATATGTTATGTCGTAAGGGCCTAAGTTCCCTTACGACAGCTAGAGCTGGAAACAAGACCTCAAGCAATCCTAAGGCTAATTAGCACGGCTAGCATTTTAAAAAACTTTGTTAAATGTCATTGCTAGCATATAGCTGTATTACAGCATGGTAAGTAGCGAGAACGCTAAGTTTTTGTTACCTTTGAAAAGAAAAATGTGAAGACGTAATATTAGCATATGCTAATGTTATTCACTCAAGCAAACATCTCAGGTACTGACTTGCTGCTTTCTAATATCTGTGTTTATTTCTGGATAGACCTACATGGTTATTAGACATCCCACATAAAGGGTAACAAAGGCAGTAACTATAAATGACCATAACTTTACTGTAAATTACATTGCCATGGGCTCAATTCATATAGTTCTATCACGTGCACACGCATGTTAGCAACCGTAACCACGGCCCGCTGTAGGTATATGAATGCTGCACAAGGTTCCAGTCGTCCCTTTACACTTGCTCTTGGACTTGTCTTGACCTGCTCCAAGCTCAGCTTGTGGATAGATAACGTTTGGAGAATATTTCTACAGAAAGCGGATTTTACTAGAAAGCGACAACAACTACTGCATCTTTGGATCTTTTGTACTCATGTTTCATCATAACAGCAAAGCTTGAAGATGGCTCGTCGTGGACCCCGACTCGTCGACAGTCACCTGGTACAAAATTTCAAAATTTCTTCAATTATTTTAAGAGTCACTAGATGACTGTAATAATTTAACAAGTTCCAGTGTGAATATCAAGTTTTAATGTCATCAAAATAAGTGTATTCCAAGACTTTTCCCGGTAAATTGCTTGTATGCTTTAAATTTTCCAGGAGAGGTGTAGAATTTATTACCGACTGGTGTATGAATGTGAAAAAAGGTGTTACTTTGATTTAAAGCCTTCAAATTTGACACTTTTTTCAAATGAAATGGTTAAAATTAGCTTAACATTCTTAAAAAAGCCCCCTACCCCAAATATACATATATGTGTATATCGGTTTCTATGGTAACAGCAACGTTAGACCATATGTAAACATACCAGATCCCCTGTAGGTCCTAACATCATTTTCTTCTCTGGATCAAAGGCTTCACTTAAATAAACTATAACTTTTTCCCAGCTACATAATGCGATTAGTTAGTTATAAATCAGGGGTCGGCAACCCTAGGCACGCGCCACCGTTGGCACGCGAAGGGTTAACTGATAGCACGCACGACCGTAGCTGGACTGGCCATCGGGCATAAGGGCATTTGCTCGGTGGCCCGATCATTATTTTATTATTTTTTGGTGGTGGACTGCCAGAAGCTGGTCGGTGTGTAAAAATAACTCAGTTGTTTGGTGGTGGCTATGGCGGAGCTTCCACAGATTCAGTAAAATTAACAAGTGGTGGAGGCCAGCAGGTGGATGAGGGAAGGGGAGGCAGGAGGAGGAGAGACCCGAGGCAGCCGCCGGTCGGAGCGTCAGGTGAACTGAACTTCAGGTAAGAAGTTATGACCTGCAGTCTATCTGGGTCAGATATAAACCAAGTTTAGGTGGAGTTTATTTTCGTTGTGCTGACTTTTTACAGTCAGTTACAATAACTCGTACTGCGTACTAGCTAGCATGACGGATTTATATACTGCTGGGCGGGTGCTATGATTTTATTGATAGTGAACTTTATTTTATTCATAAGGTTAGTTAGTAGAGTTGCCAACCGTCCCGTACAAACGGAATCGTCCCGCTTCAGAGAAATTATTACCGTTTCGTGTTGAGCTGAGAAGGAACACAGTTTGTCCCGTACTTCAGCCAGGATGGAAAAAGACACAAGCTGGAGTTATTGTGTCTTTGCTGCACAGCTGCATCTTCTTCTCCTCTCATTCTCTCCCCTCTCTCTCCTGTTGCTACTTCAATCATGAAACTGATCAATGATCAGCTGATCAGCTTTTCTCTCTTGTTTGTTTATCGCTCACTTTGCGCCAGAAAGAGGAAACTGCCGGATGTCGCACTAAACAACAGCAGCACGTTTAAGCTTGGTCAGCTGTTGTTAGAATGTATTTAATATTAATTTCTAGTATCAGCTGATGTTTGCTGGAGCCACAGCTGTAAAACTGCTGGTCATGATATCGGTTTGTATATCTGGTGAGAGGGAAACATGAAGATGAAACCAGGAGATGTCCTTACTGAATCATCAGAGCTGAACAGGTGATGGAGAAACAGGTTTACCTTTTAGGTGACATGAATGAGTTGAAGGGAAGTTATGAACTGTTTCTGAGAGACAAATAACACCAGGATCCTTTTCTACGTAGCTGACAGCTGGTAACTGTGCAGGTCTAGCAAAGTTTTGCCAGGGGGCCAGGTAGGGCATTAACAGGGAAAGGGGGCACAAAGAAATACTTTCTTATTCTCATTTAAAATGTCTGGCTGTTATTAAATAATTATCTGAAGCTTACAACCAAAGTTTTTATCTGACGTAAAATGAATAGAAATCATACATTTACCAACAAGACAGTGTACATCACTGTCACAACAGCGTTTGTTTTCATTCAAAGGCTTTATGGCTTTAATATCTGGGGGGCCGGTCTTTAGTCAAATGCATCCATAGACTCGAGACACAATGCATTTTTGGGACTTTCAGGTGTATGGACCAATGTTTTATTTTCTGATCAAACCAGAAATCTTTAATGAGCAGCTAGATTTGTCTCGCATTAACTGGCTGAGTTAATGCCAGTTAATGCGACATCGAAGCAGCTGGAATCTACAGCTGTGCATGTTCATGGAGCTTGCATTTTCACCTGCTGGACATCACTACCTGACAAGTTTAACTGTCTTCAGAACATTGCAGAGGCCTTATTGACAGTATTTGGCTCTACATATCTGTGTGAGCAGATTTTCTCTCACATGAGTGTCCTCAGGTAGCTGTCTGAATGTTGGACACTCGGAGACCTGTGTCTCTGAGTGGGAGACCAGAGATCACATTAACATGTGTGTCTCTGTATTAACAAACATACCATATTGGCCCAGTTTATTTTCTTATCATTGTTGTGAGGAGACCATAAATAGCATTTGTATTTTCTGTTGTACAGTTCATTTGCGTTATGGAGTTCTTGTTATGAATAAAAAGTGTCTTTTTTTGTTTCAAAATAGCTGATAACTATTCGCTGATAGCTGCCAACATTTGCAAACAAATATATTCTATAAAGTGGTTCTATATAATGTGTAACTGTTAATATAGAGCGTTATTAAATTTATTGCTAATGCAATCATATGGCACACTGACTTCTGAGGAAATTTTAAATGGCACTCGCCATCAAAAGGTTGCCTACCCCTGTTATAATTATAAGTAGTTATAATTTACTGTAGAATATTTATATAATAAGGTATTCATGCCCAGTTCTTTCCAATCATACCTATTATCCATTACT
>NW_020329242.1:0-11804 GCF_001858045.2 Oreochromis niloticus | reverse complement strand
AATCTATCCAGTAAAGAAAGCAGATGCCATTTCAGTAGCAAAATGCTTATGTAACCATTTTATTCCAACATATGGCATCCCCACTCTGATAAGATCAGATAATGGGACACACTTTGTCAATGAGGTAATCAGCAAAGTCTCTGAAGCACTAGATTCAGCATCAAATATCACTGTGCTTATCATCCTCAAAGTGCCGGCCTAGTAGAAAGGACAAACGGCACAATAAACAGAGGCTTAGAAAATGTATGGAAGAAACAGGAAGGCCGTGGCCAGAGTGCATGGGCCTAGTAAAAATGTGGATGAAATTAACACAAGGTTCACAAAAACTTACACCTTTTGAAATCATTCATGGCAGACCATTTCCACTGCCAATCACAAGTGAACCTTTAGATAAATCAATCAGAGAAACTACACTAGCAGAATGGATGTCGAAGCTACTAGAAAACAAAGATATTGTTTTGAACAATAAACTGCCTTCTGAATCTTCTCCAGTATCTTGCAGGTTGAAGCCAGGTGATTGGGTCCTGATTCGAGTTCTCCATAGAAAAAATTGGAGCTCGCCCCGTTGGGAAGGCCCATACCAAGTGCTTATCACCACACCAACTGCCTGTAAGATAGCAGAAAGACCATCTTGGATTCACCAAAGCCACTGCAAGAAAGTGAGTGACAGCCCAGACCCCTAGGCGCCGGCACCCTACCCTCAGGTGATCTGACTGGTGAAGGGAGGGCTGATCGGGTATATCCCGCCCTCTGCTTCTTGCCAGTAGTCTACTCACCTGAGGACCTAGGTGTGTTTGGTCGCCATGAAGACTCCTGTTGTCCTCGTGGCTGTCCTCCTACTCTCAGCAGGACTCCTCATGTTTCTAGAGGATGGTACAGAAAACGAACAGCACCATCTACGGACGAGATGGACGCATGACAATTCACACCTCCGTGACATGACACAAGACCACATTCACCCATGGATGAATAACGCATGGTACCGCTACGTACATGACAGGACTAAGGGAGAGCCTAATAACACTGCATGTTACGTCTGCTCCCACATGCCATGCACTTCAACACATCCCACTTTTTATGGAAACTACATGAATAAAACAAAGCCAAGTGCGCTGCCAGCTTCACGGGCATTGGCTATCAACATAAGAAAATCATCATTGATGAGACAAGCTCTGTCATCTATGCGCTTAACCTTCTTTAGTATGTTTCAGGGACCACCCCAATACGAGGTAATCACCGTCGAAAACGCTGGACTTGACAACGGAACGTGTGACCAGCTCTTCTGGATCAACTTCAACGTGACGAATCGGAACACGTCCGTTCACTTCCCAGTGTTCTTGGACCAAACCCCAGAGAAGAACCACTCCATGTGCTACCGACAAGACGACGGTAACAGACCCCTAGGCGACACCACCAACTGTAACCAAACCACAGCCAACGGAGAGGGCGCACCTGTAAACACGTCTGCGCCCAGCAACGGCACCTACTGGGTGCAGGGAATGGCCTGGCTGTGTGGACAACATGCCTACTTCATACTGCCACCCGGATGGACGGGCACCTGTGCCCCAATCTTCATTTCAGACCACACCTTCAGGATGTCAGCTGTAAATATCTCTCAGACTACAAGACGACGACGAGACGTCTCCGCAGTGCAACCACATGACCCCATCTATGGCAGTGATGTGCCAGAGGGATTTAAGCTTTGGACCACCGGACAAAAGGTCCTCCACTCACTGTTTCCATGGGTGGGCACCGGAAAGAACATTTTAAGGATTGAAACTTTGGATTACCGCTTTGGACTGTTCCTGAATGCCTCGTGCAAAATCAACAATCAACAAAATGAAGAGATTGATGCCCTGCGCATAACTGTGATGCAACACCGAGTCGCACTGGACATGATTCTGGCTGAAAAAGGAGGACTCTGTATACTCTTTAACAACACATGCTGTACATACATTCCAGATAATGTTCACTCTTCCAACATGACCGACGCCTTACGCACGCTGAAACAACTCAGGGACGCTCAGCAACAGGACTATGTCACGAACACTGAAGATTGGCTTACCTGGCTGTTGAGTGGTTCCTGGAAATCTCTTATTAATAAAAGGACTGGTTTTTGTAGGAGTTCTTCTACTCCTACTCTGTTGTTTTACTTCTTGTATTTTGCCATGTGCACAATCAATGATTAATAAAGTTGTTGCAGTTCATGTGCAGGCATACCTGACACTGCCCATGGACGAAGATGATGATGAATCCCCCTGACACTGAAATGCTGTGATACACCAATGTATGACGTGCTGATTAAAAATGCGCTGCAAGAAATCATGCACAGATAATAAACCAATGGTGTTTTAACTAGTGTGAAAGTTAAACAACAGGAGGGAAATGTGAAAAGATTTTGTTTATTATTCAAATATGCTTTGCTTGTGATTGTGTAAACTCTGAATGACGATTCACCCTGATAAAAGAAACCTTGCCTATGCTTATCAAATGCCTGTGAAGACAAGTTCCTGTGCAAAGAGCAACGGAAAATGCCACTTAAGCAGACGTTTAGTATAGTTCGGACAGAATGATTAGTAAGATATGCATTTGTCAGTTAAGCAATCTATATTCTGAGAACAGGCGGAGACTGCCTCCGTCTGCTGTGTAACCTACATGCCTATATAAACTGCAATAAAGAAGAGTACTGGTGTGACTGTCTCTTGAGACGCTCACCCCATGTACATGTGATTGATTATATTGTCTCACTGTATCTCTGTTTTACTTTGGCAGCCTTCTATTTGGAATTTTCCCCTGACAGTAAATATCCTGTACTTCTTTTTACACCTTTCAGTTGACCTTTGACCTTTTCAGTGTTGGAAAGACACTTTCTTGCACTGAGGTCTGCTATTGTAAATATCTTGTACTTGTTTGACCACCTTTTAATGTTAAGTGACCTTTGACCTTTTCAGTGTTGAAAGACACTTTCTTGCACTGAGGTCTGCTTATTGTAAATATCTTGTACTTGTTTTTACACCTTTTAATGTTAAGTTGACCTTTGTGCTTTTCAGTGTTGGAAATTAGAGATGGACCGATCCGATATTACGTATCGATATCGGTCCGATACTGACCTGAATTACTGGATCGGATATTGGCGAAAATAAAAAATGTAATCTGATCCATTAAATATCATAAAAGCATCTCACAAAACTTGCAACACGGCGTAACTCGGCTCATAACCGTAGCACGTTGCAGCAGTATGCGTCATGTGATACAGCGGCTGTGTGTATTTGTAGCCTCGCTACCAAAGCAGCATTTCATCTCCGAGGAAGTTATCCCAGAGAGAAGTTAAAGCAAGTGTGTAAGTTCATCTCTGAATGTTTGTAAAGCATTCCAGCGTTAAGTTAACAACCGATCTATTAGCGCGACTGCCTCTTCTCTCTCCCTCTGCTGCTGCTACTTCAATCGTGAAACTGCTTAATGATCAGCTGATCGGCTTTCTGTCGAGAGTCCGTCTCTCTTCTTGTTTTTGGCCCACTTCGCGCCAGAAGAGGAACCCAGCGGCTGAACAACAGCAGCACGTTTAAGCTTGATAAGCTGTTGTTAGAATTTATTTAATATTACTTTCTACACCAGGATCCTTTTCTACCTAGCTGACGGCTGGTAACTGTGCAGGGGCGGATCTAGCAAAGTTTAGCCAGGGGGGCCGATAGGGCATGAACAGGGAAAAGGGGGCACAAAGACATACTTTTCTTTCTTATTCTCATTTAAAATATGTAACTTTTAATAAATAATTATCTGAATCTTACACCCAAAGTTTTAATCTGGGTGCACTGGACCTATAAAGACAGGTGTCGGGTTTTGTGCTGGACCACACACGCTGGACACGACGCATGAAAGAGGCATAGATGATCTGCTGCAAAGTACCATGGGAAGAAGGACATCCTGAAGCTTGTGGATCAAGATTATGCAGACATGGTCCATCGTTCTGCTGCAGATCCCAACAGCCTGCTGCATCCCACATCCAAGGTGCACATATCCCGTTATGTGAAGCACTTGGCTAAGCTTCTCAACACCAATTCATCTTTGAACACAAGCCCAGAAAAACTTTGGAGACTCAGCAGCTGTGGCACTCATTAACGGAAGGCAGTGAAACAACTAGTGTTCCCGCAGTCACCATAGAGCCTGCCTGCCGTCTTTAACCCGCCTCCTCCTGCCCTGTCTGCACCACTGACTCAATAGAGAAGGTTGTGGAGGGCATCTTAGAAAAGCAACAGCAGCAGCAGCCTGAGGGAAAAAGAAGGCAGACAAAGACTTGTCTTGCCTGTGACAGCCCAAGTCTCAATATGAGACACACGGATCCACCGTCCACTATTTTTACCAGAGAGGGCCTGTGCTCTGTTTCTATTGTTCCAACAAGGTGCATCAAACTTATGCTGCTGAGGGAATCAGTAACCCGAAAATGCCCTTTGAGGAATTTGCCCAGACAGAATTTTCCAAAGGGATCTGGATGCTACCAGGAGAGGTCAGAGGAAGGATGGAGAAAAGAGGAAAGGCCAGAAACCCAACAAACAGGCCGCCTCTGCAGGTTCTGCCACATGGACCTGAAACAGGGACCAAATAGCCCACATGTTCATACGGGTTCCCTGGAGTGGCAGGGAAATATATCTACTGCCCTTCAAAAGTGCACTCTCTGTACAGGGACAAGGGCATGGCCAAGGAGATGACCTGGAAGGAGTTTCAGGAGTCTCCTTTCTATGAGGCAGAGAGACGAAGATGGGTGGAAGAAAAAAGAAATAGGGGAGAGAACAGTTTATATTGTAAATAAGATAGTTTTGTTCTAGTTTCGTAATGTTTATTTGTTTATATAAATAAAAACTGATTGTAAATATAAAATCTAAATAAATTGTGTTCTGTAAAGCACAGCTCTCTTCTTTATAACCTCTTAGAGTTCACCTGTATGTTATATATCTGTGTAAGCTTACCATCAGGTAATCAGTTTTAAAAAGTTGTGAGTGCTGCCCTGAAAGCTTACATATTAATTCTAAATCACTTCATGTAATGATAACAAGCCATCCTTCTCTAGTGGCGTCTCACAGCTTTTGTCTTTATAATCTTTCTGGTTGATTTATATCATTAGAAACATGACTGATGTCTTTTATCTGTGTGACTGTACGCCTGTTTCAGACATGACAACCAGACAGTGTCTGAAGTTATCTTTAATACATGCAACACAGCTGGAGGTAGTCCAGACACTTTCTCACTTCTGGTGATAATATTTTTGCTTTAGGTATTGTTGCTTGCTGGCTTGAAGCTTATCTACAAAAACAGTTCAATAAGGAAAGATCATGTGGAAAAAAACCAACATGATTTATTCAGATACAGAAATAAATGTAACTGTTAGGCACTTAGACTCCAATGACCCATCATAGCAGAAGGAATCTCAGCAGTGGCAGGATTTTGCACAAGCCCCACCCCAGAGTCAACATGCTGGTAGTGATGAAGATGGAGGCTGGGACAGGGTTCCAAGTGACCACGGTGAGGAGGAGAAAGGAGAGGAGGCGGGCTGCATGGCTGAGGATCTGAAACGCAGAAGAGCAACAGATTTAAAGCATGCAGAGTGGAGGCTGAGTTGCTTGGAGAAGGCAGGCAAGAGCATAACTGGAAGAAAGTAATGAAGCCAGTACTGAGTTTGTGCTGGAAAATGAATGTGCTTTCAACACCATCAGGCCGACCCTCCTGGGTGATAAGTTAACAGCGATGCAGGTGGATGCTTCTCTGGTGTCCTGGATTGTTGATTACCTGACAGGAAGACCACAATATGTACGTCTCCCACAGTGTGTGTCTGACAAGGTAATCAGCAACACAGGGGCACCACAGGGGACTGTCCTCTCCCCTTCCTCTTCACCCTCTACACCACAGACTTCAGCCACTGCACAGAGACCTGCCATCTTCAGAAGTTTTCTGATGACTCTGCGGTGGTTGGATGCATCAACGGGGATGATGAGACAGAGTACCGGGCTGTGGTCGACTCCTTTGTCACGTGGTGTGAGCAGAATCATCTGCAGCTCAACGTGGCAAAGACTAAGGAATTGATAGTGGACTTCAGGAAGACCAGGAAACACTTGACCCCTGTTTCAATCCAAGGGGTCAGTGTTGACATTGTGGAGGACTATAAATACCTTGGAGTACACATTGACAATAAACTGGACTGGGCTAAAAACACCACAGCACTTTACAGAAAGGGCCAGAGTCGTCTCTATCTTTTGAGGCGACTGAGGTCCTTCAACATCTGCCAGAAAATGCTCAGGATTTTCTACCAGTCTGTTGTGGCCAGTGCGATCCTCTATGCCGTTGCATGCTGGGGGAGCAGGCTGAGGGTCGCAGATGCCAACAGACTCCATAAACTGATTCGTAAGGCCAGTAATGTTGTGGGGATGGAGCTGGACTCCCTCAAGGTGGTGTCGGAGAGGCGGATGTTGTCCAAGATAAAGACAATGTTGGATAACACCTCCCACCCACTCCATGACATGCTGGTCAGTCACAGGAGCACGTTGAGTGAGAGACTGAGATTACCGAAAAGCACCACTGAACGACACAGGAAATCATTCCTGCCTGTGGCCATCTCCCTGTACAACTCATCCACTTAACACACTGTTTACTGCAACAGCTACACCCTTCTTGCACATGTTCTTTTTCAGCTATTTATTAATAGTGACTTTTATGTATAGTGACTTTTATGTATATATACCTGAATATATTGCTATTCTTAGTTAGTGTATTGTCTGTCTTTGTTAATGTTTGTTTATAATGGAGCACTGTAACGAAAAATAATTTCCCCTAGGGATCAATAAAGTATTCTGATTCTGATTCTGAATAGATATAAACTAGCAGCCACCAGGAAGCAGACAAATGACTTATTACAGATCTTCCTTATTGAAATTATGCATAAGCTTAATTTTCTATGCCATCAGAATGTATCTGAATTATAGTTTTAACTTTAACCTTTGTATTAAAAGTTGGATGTCTGCATAACTGAAGAGTATGTCTGGTCTGTATCATCTCAAAACTGTGACGATACAGTTTATTCCGAGTTATATACTTTGTGACAGTTGTTGTGGACGTTTCCATTAAATAAAGCCTACAGACAACGGTAGGATGTAGCTAACATCCTTTCATCAAAAACAGCAAAACCTACTTGGTGAGAGCAGCCATCGTGGGTTAAACCCAAGGCAGAGTCTCTGCTGAACCCAACACAGCCTTGGGTTTAAACACCTTCTACAGAACCAAAAGGCAGTACACAGCTGTTTTCACACCTTTGGTCTTCCCCCAGAGAAAAGTTCACACTCCCTTGCTTCCTCTTACAGTGGAGAAGACAAAAGATTAACTCTTCCTGTGTGAACGCCTGCTTCCAACTTCCTGAGATACCTTATGTTAGCGGCATGAATGTGTGAGACATTGAGGCATGCTAAAATCCCGTGGCACCAAAGTATTGTACAATAAAATAATGTGAATAATACATAAATATAAATAAAAGATATTCCTTTACACAGTATAGGTACATAATACTCCACAGGCCGTAACACTGTAATATAAATAAAATGATAAATGATCATTTTAAATGATAAAAATGATAATCAAATAATAAGAAAAAGCAAAGTGAAAAATAAATGTTATCCACATTAACTAAATTAAAAATGATGTTTATCTTTTGATAATGTAACACAGCCTTTGTCCCAACCAGGACTGAACCTGCGCTCAGACGGTGCGATTTGATTGGCTGATTCTCCGTTACACCCATACGCGATGGGCCCTTATCAGATGAAAGTACAAAACTATCAAGAACCCCCTCCTTGCACTGGTTGCATAAATTTCAGGTGGCATTTTTAAAAACATGCCATGACATAACACACAGCTGCTATAATCGCAAAGAGGGGTCAAATGTCAATTATCGTTATAGGTTCTTGCTATATGTTATGTCGTAAGGGCCTAAGTTCCCTTACGACAGCTAGAGCTGGAAACAAGACCTCAAGCAATCCTAAGGCTAATTAGCACGGCTAGCATTTTAAAAAACATTTGTTAAATGTCATTGCTAGCATATAGCTGTATTACAGCATGGTAAGTAGCGAGAACGCTAAGTTTTTGTTACCTTTGAAAAGAAAAATGTGAAGACGTAATATTAGCATATGCTAATGTTATTCACTCAAGCAAACATCTCAGGTACTGACTTGCTGCTTTCTAATATCTGTGTTTATTTCTGGATAGACCTACATGGTTATTAGACATCCCACATAAAGGGTAACAAAGGCAGTAACTATAAATGACCATAACTTTACTGTAAATTACATTGCCATGGGCTCAATTCATATAGTTCTATCACGTGCACACGCATGTTAGCAACCGTAACCACGGCCCGCTGTAGGTATATGAATGCTGCACAAGGTTCCAGTCGTCCCTTTACACTTGCTCTTGGACTTGTCTTGACCTGCTCCAAGCTCAGCTTGTGGATAGATAACGTTTGGAGAATATTTCTACAGAAAGCGGATTTTACTAGAAAGCGACAACAACTACTGCATCTTTGGATCTTTTGTACTCATGTTTCATCATAACAGCAAAGCTTGAAGATGGCTCGTCGTGGACCCCGACTCGTCGACAGTCACCTGGTACAAAATTTCAGAAATTTCTTCAATTATTTTAAGAGTCACTAGATGACTGTAATAATTTAACAAGTTCCAGTGTGAATATCAAGTTTTAATGTCATCAAAATAAGTGTATTCCAAGACTTTTCCCGGTAAATTGCTTGTATGCTTTAAATTTTCCAGGAGAGGTGTAGAATTTATTACCGACTGGTGTATGAATGTGAAAAAAGGTGTTACTTTGATTTAAAGCCTTCAAATTTGACACTTTTTTCAAATGAAATGGTTAAAATTAGCTTAACATTCTTAAAAAAGCCCCCTACCCCAAATATACATATATGTGTATATCGGTTTCTATGGTAACAGCAACGTTAGACCATATGTAAACATACCAGATCCCCTGTAGGTCCTAACATCATTTTCTTCTCTGGATCAAAGGCTTCACTTAAATAAACTATAACTTTTTCCCAGCTACATAATGCGATTAGTTAGTTATAAATCAGGGGTCGGCAACCCTAGGCACGCGCCACCGTTGGCACGCGAAGGGTTAACTGATAGCACGCACGACCGTAGCTGGACTGGCCATCGGGCATAAGGGCATTTGCTCGGTGGCCCGATCATTATTATTATTATTATTATTTTGGTGGTGGACTGACCAGAAGCTGGTCGGTGTGTAAAAAAACTCAGTTGTTTGGTGGTGGCTATGGCGGAGCTTCCACAGATTCAGTAAAATTAACAAGTGGTGGAGGCCAGCAGGTGGATGAGGGAAGGGGAGGCAGGAGAAGGAGAGACCCGAGGCAGCCGCCGGTCGGAGCGTCAGGTGAACTGAACTTCAGGTAAGAAGTTAATGACCTGCAGTCTATCTGGGTCAGATATAAACCAAGTTTAGGTGGAGTTTATTTTCGTTGTGCTGACTTTTTACAGTCAGTTACAATAACTCGTACTGCGTACTAGCTAGCATGACGGAATTTATATACTGCTGGGCGGGTGCTATGATTTTATTGATAGTGAACTTTATTTTATTCATAAGGTTAGTTAGTAGAGTTGCCAACCCTCCCGTACAAACGGAATCGTCCCGCCTTCAGAGAAATTATTACCCGTTTCGTGTTGAGCTGAGAAGGAACACAGTTTGTCCCGTACTTCAGCCAGGATGGAAAAAGACACAAAGCTGGAGTTATTGTGTCTTTGCTGCACAGCTGCATCTTCTTCTCCTCTCATTCTCTCCCCTCTCTCTCCTGTTGCTACTTCAATCGTGAAACTGATCAATGATCAGCTGATCAGCTTTTCTCTCTTGTTTGTTTATCGCTCACTTTGCGCCAGAAAGAGGAAACTGCCGGATGTCGCACTAAACAACAGCAGCACGTTTAAGCTTGGTCAGCTGTTGTTAGAATGTATTTAATATTAATATCTAGTATCAGCTGATGTTTGCTGGAGCCACAGCTGTAAAAACTGCTGGTCATGATATCGGTTTGTATATCTGGTGAGAGGGAAACATGAAGATGAAACCAGGAGATGTCCTTACTAAATCATCAGAGCTGAACAGGTGATGGAGAAACAGGTTTACCTTTTAGGTGACATGAATGAGTTGAAGGGAAGTTATGAACTGTTTCTGAGAGACAAATGACACCAGGATCCTTTTCTACGTAGCTGACAGCTGGTAACTGTGCAGGTCTAGCAAAGTTTTGCCAGGGGCCAGGTAGGGCATTAACAGGGAAAGGGGGGCACAAAGAAATACTTTCTTATTCTCATTTAAAATGTCTGGCTGTTATTAAATAATTATCTAAAGCTTACAACCAAAGTTTTTATCTGACGTAAAATGAATAGAAATCATACATTTACCAACAAGACAGTGTACATCACTGTCACAACAGCGTTTGTTTTCATTCAAAGGCTTTATGGCTTTAATATCTGGGGGGCCGGTCTTTAGTCCAAATGCATCCATAGACTCGAGACACAATGCATTTTTGGGACTTTCAGGTGTATGGACCAATGTTTTATTTTCTGATCAAACCAGAAATCTTTAATGAGCAGCTAGATTTGTCTGGCATTAACTGGCTGAGTTAATGCCAGTTAATGCGACATCGAAGCAGCTGGAATCTACAGCTGTGCATGTTCATGGAGCTTGCATTTTCACCTGCTGGACATCACTACCTGACAAGTTTAACTGTCTTCAGAACATTGCAGAGGCCTTATTGACAGTATTTGGCTCTACATATCTGTGTGAGCAGATTTTCTCTCACATGAGTGTCCTCAGGTAGCTGTCTGAATGTTGGACACTCGGAGACCTGTGTCTCTGAGTGGGAGACCAGAGATCACATTACATGTGTGTCTCTGTATTAACAAACATACCATATTGGCCCAGTTTATTTTTCTTATCATTGTTGTGAGGAGACCATAAATAGCATTTGTATTTTCTGTTGTACAGTTCATTTGCCGTTATGGAGTTCTTGTTATGAATAAAAAGTGTCTTTCTTTTGTTTCAAAATAGCTGATAACTATTCGCTGATAGCTGCCAACATTTGCAAACAAATATACTTCTATAAAGTGGTTCTATATAATGTGTAACTGTTAATATAGAGCGTTATTAAATTTATTGCTAATGCAATCATATGGCACACTGACTTCTGAGGAAATTTTAAATGGCACTCGCCATCAAAAAGGTTGCCTACCCCTGTTATAAATTATAAGTAGTTATAAATTTACTGTAGAATATTTATATAATAAGGTATTCATGCCCAGTTCTTTCCAATCAATACCTATTATCCATTACCTACTCGAACGCAGTCTTTGCATAAAGGTTTAAAAAGAACAAATAAACAAAATGGACGTATACAAATACAATACTGTTACCTTAACAGGGTAGTGTGCACAGAGTGAGCTGCCTTGGCAGAGATTTGGTGCTCTTTTTTTAAAAATGGATGCTTCACTTAATGATTGTGGACATAGTTGACATCTTGTTTTCTTCTCACATGAACAAGTAAAGTGTCATTCAGTCTGATATAAATGTAGCTGTAGCTTTAGCACTGGGTGTTTACTACATTCCTAATGTTATTTTAAACTTGTTTCCTTACAGGCTGTCTTGACTACATTGTTGAACGTCCCGAGAACGAGCCTTGATGACACTCTCCTGAGCGCCATCTCTTCTGATGAAGCATGGGACACTGAAACCGAGCGCGTCAATAAGGTGAG
>NW_020329241.1:0-12643 GCF_001858045.2 Oreochromis niloticus | reverse complement strand
AACTAAGTATTCACATTCTTTTCTGACTCTTTGTGAGCCTGAGTTATGACCTTGGCTCCCTGTTTTTCTGCTTCCACCAAGGGTGGGGGTGACGCTCCCGTGGCATGTGCTCTGTTCTCTTACTATCACAAAAAAAAGAGAGAGGCCCCTACTCTCTGAATACAATATTCTCTTCATAACTCGGCAGTATGAAATGTCGTGAAACAGTGTAACTCACTCACAGTAAATCAGCAGTGAATCAGCAGTATAGGATAATACTTCCAAAATCTCTACACAAAACAGCAGCCTTAGTGACACATGGAGTTACTCTCCATGCGTCAACAGGAGGGATAGGAGATATAATCTCCAAAACACTTTTACACTCTAAATTTCAAAACTTCAGCAAAAGAATTTGTCAGAACATGCATGATTTGCCAAAAACACAATGTCTAAGGGAATCTTAGACCAAAGAGAGGTCATTTTCCCACACCACCTCATCCACACAATCCACATGGATTTTATTGAACTAAATGAATGCCAAGGCTCAAAATACGCTCTAGTGATCATAGACGTATTCTCAAAATGGCCAGAAATCTATCCAGTAAAGAAAGCAGATGCCATTTCAGTAGCAAAATGCTTATGAACCATTTTATTCCAACATATGGCCCCACTCTGATAAGATCAGATAATGGGACACACTTTGTCAATGAGGTAATCAGCAAAGTCTCTGAAGCACTAGGATTCAGCATCAATATCACTGTGCTTATCCTCAAAGTGCCCCTAGAAAGGACAAACGGCACAATAAAACAGAGGCTTAGAAAATGTATGGAAGAAACAGGAAGGCCGTGGCCAGAGTGCATGGGCCTAGTAAAAATGTGGATGAAATTAACACAAGGTTCACAAAAACTTACACCTTTTGAAATCATTCATGGCAGACCATTTCCACTGCCAATCACAAGTGAACCTTTAGATAAATCAATCAGAGAAACTACACTAGCAGAATGGATGTCGAAGCTACTAGAAAACAAAGATATTGTTTTGAACAATAAACTGCCTTCTGAATCTTCTCCAGTATCTTGCAGGTTGAAGCCAGGTGATTGGGTCCTGATTCGAGTTCTCCATAGAAAAATTGGAGCTCGCCCCGTTGGGAAGGCCCATACCAAGTGCTTATCACCACACCAACTGCCTGTAAGATAGCAGAAAGACCATCTTGGATTCACCAAAGCCACTGCAAGAAAGTGAGTGACAGCCCAGACCCCTAGGCGCCGGCACCCCTACCCTCAGGTGATCTGACTGGTGAAGGGAGGGCTGATCGGGTATATCCCGCCCTCTGCTTCTTGCCAGTAGTCTACTCACCTGAGGACCTAGGTGTTTGGTCGCCATGAAGACTCCTGTTGTCCTCGTGGCTGTCCTCCTACTCTCAGCAGGACTCCTCATGTTTCTAGAGGATGGTACAGAAAACGAACAGCACCATCTACGGACGAGATGGACGCATGACAATTCACACCTCCGTGACATGACACAAGACCACATTCACCCATGGATGAATAACGCATGGTACCGCTACGTACATGACAGGACTAAAGAGCCTAATAACACTGCATGTTACGTCTGCTCCCACATGCCATGCACTTCAACACATCCCACTTTTTATGGAAACTACATGAATAAAACACAAGCCAAGTGCGCTGCCAGCTTCACGGGCATTGGCTATCAACATAAGAAAATCATCATTGATGAGACAAGCTCTGTCATCTATGCGCTTAACCTTCTTTAGTATGTTTCAGGGACCACCCCAATACGAGGTAATCACCGTCGAAAACGCTGGACTTGACAACGGAACGTGTGACCAGCTCTTCTGGATCAACTTCAACGTGACGAATCGGAACACGTCCGTTCACTTCCCAGTGTTCTTGGACCAAACCCAGAGAAGAACCACTCCATGTGCTACCGACAAGACGACGGTAACAGACCCCTAGGCGACACCACCAACTGTAACCAAACCACAGCCAACGGAGAGGGCGCACCTGTAAACACGTCTGCGCCCAGCAACGGCACCTACTGGGTGCAGGAATGGCCTGGCTGTGTGGACAACATGCCTACTTCATACTGCCACCCGGATGGACGGGCACCTGTGCCCCAATCTTCATTTCAGACCACACCTTCAGGATGTCAGCTGTAAATATCTCTCAGACTACAAGAGACGACGAGACGTCTCCGCAGTGCAACCACATGACCCCATCTATGGCAGTGATGTGCCAGAGGGATTTAAGCTTTGGACCACCGGACAAAAGGTCCTCCACTCACTGTTTCCATGGGTGGGCACCGGAAAGAACATTTTAAGGATTGAAACTTTGGATTACCGCTTTGGACTGTTCCTGAATGCCTCGTGCAAAATCAACAATCAACAAAATGAAGAGATTGATGCCCTGCGCATAACTGTGATGCAACACCGAGTCGCACTGGACATGATTCTGGCTGAAAAAGGAGGACTCTGTATACTCTTTAACAACACATGCTGTACATACATTCCAGATAATGTTCACTCTTCCAACATGACCGACGCCTTACGCACGCTGAAACAACTCAGGGACGCTCAGCAACAGGACTATGTCACGAACACTGAAGATTGGCTTACCTGGCTGTTGAGTGGTTCCTGGAAATCTCTTATTAATAAAAGGACTGGTTTTTGTAGGAGTTCTTCTACTCCTACTCTGTTGTTTTACTTCTTGTATTTTGCCATGTGCACAATCAATGATTAATAAAGTTGTTGCAGTTCATGTGCAGGCATACCTGACACTGCCCATGGACGAAGATGATGATGAATCCCCCTGACACTGAAATGCTGTGATACACCAATGTATGACGTGCTGATTAAAAATGCGCTGCAAGAAATCATGCACAGATAATAAACCAATGGTGTTTTAACTAGTGTGAAAGTTAAACAACAGGAGGGAAATGTGAAAAGATTTTGTTTATTATTCAAATATGCTTTGCTTGTGATTGTGTAAACTCTGAATGACGATTCACCCTGAAAACATGAAACCTTGCCTATGCTTATCAAATGCCTGTGAAGACAAGTTCCTGTGCAAAGAGCAACGGAAAATGCCACTTAAGCAGACGTTTAGTATAGTTCGGACAGAATGATTAGTAAGATATGCATTTGTCAGTTAAGCAATCTATATTCTGAGAACAGGCGGAGACTGCCTCCGTCTGCTGTGTAACCTACATGCCTATATAAACTGCAATAAAGAAGAGTACTGGTGTGACTGTCTCTTGAGACGCTCACCCCATGTACATGTGATTGATTATATTGTCTCACTGTATCTCTGTTTTACTTTGGCAGCCTTCTATTTGGGAATTTTCCCTGACAGTAAATATCTGTACCTTTTTACACCTTTCAAGTTGACCTTTGACCTTTTGTGTTGGAAAGACACTTTCTTGCACTGAGGTCTGCTTATTGTAAATATCTTGTACTTGTTTTTACACCTTTTAATGTTAAAGTTGACCTTTGACCTTTTCAGTGTTAAAGACACTTTCTTGCACTGAGGTCTGCTTATTGTAAATATCTTGTACTTGTTTTTACACCTTTTAATGTTAAAGTTGACCTTTGTGCTTTTCAGTGTTGGAAATTAGAGATGGACCGATCCGATATTACGTATCGATATCGGTCCGATACTGACCTGAATTACTGGATCGGATATCGGCGAAAAATAAAAAATGTAATCTGATCCATTAAATATCATAAAAGCATCTCACAAAACTTGCAACACGGCGTAACTCGGCTCATAACCGTAGCACGTTGCAGCAGTATGCGTCATGTGATACAGCGGCTGTGTGTATTTGTAGCCTCGCTACCAAAGCAGCATTTCATCTCCGAGGAAGTTATCCCAGAGAGAAGTAAAGCAAGTGTGTAAGTTCATCTCTGAATGTTTGTAAAGCATTCCAGCGTTAAGTTTAACAACCGATCTATAGCGCGACTGCCTCTTCTCTCTCCTCTGCTGCTGCTACTTCAATCGTGAAACTGCTTAATGATCAGCTGATCGGCTTTTCTGTCGAGAGTCCGTCTCTCTTCTTTGTTTTTGGCCCACTTCGCGCCAGAAAGAGGAACCCAGCGGCTGAACAACAGCAGCACGTTTAAGCTTGATAAGCTGTTGTTAGAATTTATTTAATATTACTTTCTACACCAGGATCCTTTTCTACCTAGCTGACGGCTGGTAACTGTGCAGGGGCGGATCTAGCAAAGTTTAGCCAGGGGGGCCGATAGGGCATGAACAGGGAAAAGGGGGCACAAAGACATACTTTTCTTTCTTATTCTCATTTAAAATATGTAACTTTTAATAAATAATTATCTGAATCTTACACCCAAAGTTTTAATCTGGGTGCACTGGACCTATAAAGACAGGTGGTCGGGTTTTTGTGCTGGACCACACACGCTGGACACGACGCATGAAAGAGGCAATAGATGATCTGCTGCAAAAGTACCATGGGAAGAAGGACATCCTGAAGCTTGTGGATCAAGATTATGCAGACATGGTCCATCGTTCTGCTGCAGATCCCAACAGCCTGCTGCATCCCACATCCAAGGTGCACATATCCCGTTATGTGAAGCACTTGGCTAAGCTTCTCAACACCAATTCATCTTTGAACACAAGCCCAGAAAAACTTCTGGAGACTCAGCAGCTGTGGCACTCATTAACGGAAGGCAGTGAAACAACTAGTGTTCCCGCAGTCACCATAGAGCCTGCCTGCCGTCTTTAACCCGCCTCCTCCTGCCCTGTCTGCACCACTGACTCAATAGAGAAGATTGTGGAGGGCATCTTAGAAAAGCAACAGCAGCAGCAGCCTGAGGGAAAAAGAAGGCAGACAAAGACTTGTCTTGCCTGTGGACAGCCCAAGTCTCAATATGAGACACACGGATCCACCGTCCACTATTTTTACCAGAGAGGGCCTGTGCTCTGTTTCTATTGTTCCAACAAGGTGCATCAAACTTATGCTGCTGAGGGAATCAGTAACCCGAAAATGCCCTTTGAGGAATTTGCCCAGACAGAATTTTTCCAAAGGGATCTGGATGCTACCAGGAAGAGGTCAGAGGAAAGGATGGAGAAAAAGAGGAAAAGGCCAGAAACCCAAAAACAGGCCGCCTCTGCAGGTTCTGCCACATGACCTGAAACAGGACCAAATAGCCCACATGTTCATACGGGTTTCCCTGGAGTGGCAGGGAAATATATCTACTGCCCTTCAAAAGTGCACTCTCTGTACAGGGACAAGGCATGGCCAAGGAGATGACCTGGAAGGATTTCAGGAGTCTCCTTTCTATGAGGCAGAGAGACAAAGATGGGTGGAAGAAAAAAGGAAATAGGGGAGAAACAGTTTATATTGTAAATAAGATAGTTTTGTTCTAGTTTCGTAATGTTTATTTTGTTTATATAAATAAAAACTGATTGTAAATATAAAATCTAAATAAATTGTTCTGTAAAAGCACAGCTCTCTTCTTTATAACCTCTTAGAGTTCACCTGTATGTTTATATATCTGTGTAAGCTTACCATCAGTAATCAGTTTTAAAAAGTTGTGAGTGCTGCCCTGAAAGCTTACATATTAATTCTAAATCACTTCATGTAATGATAACAAGCCATCCTTTCTCTAGTGGCGTCTCAAGCTTTTGTCTTTATAATCTTCTGGTTGATTTATATCATTAGAAAACATGACTGATGTCTTTTATCTGTGTGACTGTACAGCCTGTTTCAGACATGACAACCAGACAGTGTCTGAAGTTATCTTTAATACATGCAACACAGCTGGAGGTAGTCCAGACACTTTCTCACTTCTGGTGATAATATTTTTGCTTTAGGTATGTGCTTGCTGGCTTGAAGCTTATCTACAAAACAGTTCAATAAGGAAAGATCAGTGGAAAAAAACCAACATGATTTATTCAGATACAGAAATAAATGTAACTGTTAGGCACTTAGACTCCAATGACCATCATAGCAGAAGAATCTCAGCAGTGCAGGATTTTGCACAAGCCCACCCCAGAGTCAACATGCTGGTAGTGATGAAGATGGAGGCTGGGACAGGGTTCCAAGTGACCACGGTGAGGAGGAGAAAGGAGAGAGGCGGGCTGCATGGCTGAGGATCTGAAACGCCAGAAGAGCAACAGATTTAAGCATGCAGAGTGGAGGCTGAGTTGCTTGGAGAAGGCAGGCAAGAGCATAACTGGAAGAAATAATGAAGCCAGTACTGAGTTTGTGCTGGAAAATGAATGTGCTTTCACACCATCAGGCCGACCCTCCTGGGTGATAAGTTAACAGCGATGCAGGTGGATGCTTCTCTGTGTCCTGGATTGTTGATTACCTGACAGGAAGACCACAATATGTACGTCTCCCACAGTGTGTGTCTGACAAGGTAATCAGCAACACAGGGGCACCACAGGGACTGTCCTCTCCCCCTTCCTCTCACCCTCTACACCACAGACTTCAGCCACTGCACAGAGACCTGCCATCTTCAGAAGTTTTCTGATGACTCTGCGGTGGTTGGATGCATCAACGGGATGATGAGACAGAGTACCGGGCTGTGGTCGACTCCTTTGTCACGTGGTGTGAGCAGAATCATCTGCAGCTCAACGTGGCAAAGACTAAGGAATTGATAGGGACTTCAGGAAGACCAGGAAACACTGACCCTGTTTCAATCCAAGGGGTCAGTGTTGACATTGTGGAGGACTATAATACCTTGGAGTACACATTGACAATAAACTGGACTGGGCTAAAAACACCACAGCACTTTACAGAAAGGGCCAGAGTCGTCTCTATCTTTTGAGGCGACTGAGGTCCTTCAACATCGCCAGAAAATGCTCAGGATTTCTACCAGTCTGTTGTGGCCAGTGCGATCCTCTATGCCGTTGCATGCTGGGGAGCAGGCTGAGGGTCGCAGATGCCAACAGACTCCATAAACTGATTCGTAAGGCCAGTAATGTTGTGGGGATGGAGCTGGACTCCCTCAAGTGGTGTCGGAGAGGCGGATGTTGTCCAAGATAAGACAATGTTGGATAACACCTCCCACCCACTCCATGACATGCTGGTCATCACAGGAGCACGTTGAGTGAGAGACTGAGATTACCGAAAAGCACCACTGAACGACACAGGAAATCATTCCTGCCTGTGGCCATCTCCCTGTACAACTCATCCACTTAACACACTGTTTACTGCAACAGCTACACCCTTCTTGCACATGTTCTTTTTCAGCTATTTATTAATAGTGACTTTTATGTATAGTGACTTTTATGTATATATACCTGAATATATTGTGCTATTCTTAGTTAGTGTATTGTCTGTCTTTGTTAATGTTTGTTTATAATGGAGCACTGTAACGAAAAATAATTTCCCCTAGGGATCAATAAAGTATTCTGATTCTGATTCTGAATAGATATAAACTAGCAGCCACCAGGAAGCAGACAAATGACTTATTACAGATC
Organism: Oreochromis niloticus; assembly: GCF_001858045.2. NCBI lineage: Eukaryota > Metazoa > Chordata > Actinopteri > Cichliformes > Cichlidae > Oreochromis > Oreochromis niloticus. The sequence goes on along the minus strand of NW_020329241.1, from coordinate 5,195 downwards.
TTCCTTATTGAAATTATGCATAAGCTTAATTTTCTATGCCATCAGAATGTATCTGAATTATAGTTTTAACTTTACCTTTGTATTAAAAGTGGATGTCTGCATAACTGAAGAGTATGTCTGGTCTGTATCATCTCAAAACTGTGACGATACAGTTTATTCCGAGTTATATACTTTGTGACAGTTGTTGGGACGTTTCCATTAAATAAAGCCTACAGACAACGGTAGGATGTAGCTAACATCCTTTCATCAAAAACAGCAAAACCTACTTGGTGAGAGCAGCCATCGTGGGTTAAACCCAAGGCAGAGTCTCTGCTGAACCCAACACAGCCTTGGGTTTAAACACCTTCTACAGAACCAAAAGGCAGTACACAGCTGTTTTCACACCTTTGGTCTTCCCCCAGAGAAAGTTCACACTCCCTTGCTTCCTCTTACAGTGGAGAAGACAAAGATTAACTCTTCCTGTGTGAACGCCTCTTCCAACTTCCTGAGATACCTTATGTTAGCGGCATGAATGTGTGAGACATTGAGGCATGCTAAAATCCCGTGGCACCAAAGTATTGTACAATAAAATAATGTGAATAATACATAAAATAATAAAGATATTCCTTTACACAGTATAGGTACATAATACTCCAAGGCCGTAACACTGTAATATAAATAAAATGATAAATGATCATTTAAATGATAAAAATGATAATCAAATAATAAGAAAAAGCAAAGTGAAAAATAAATGTTATCCACATTAACTAAATAAAAATGATGTTTATCTTTGATAATGTAACACAGCCTTTGTCCCAACCAGGACTGAACCTGCGCTCAGACGGTGCGATTTGATTGGCTGATTCTCCGTTACACCCATACGCGATGGCCCTTATCAGATGAAAGTACAAAACTATCAAGAACCCCCCTCCTTGCACTGGTTGCATAAATTTCAGGTGGCATTTTTAAAAACATGCCATGACATAACACACAGCTGCTATAATCGCAAAGGGGTCAAATGTCAATTATCGTTATAGGTTCTTGCTATATGTTATGTCGTAAGGGCCTAAGTTCCCTTACGACAGCTAGAGCTGGAAACAAGACCTCAAGCAATCCTAAGGCTAATTAGCACGGCTAGCATTTTAAAAAACATTGTTAAATGTCATTGCTAGCATATAGCTGTATTACAGCATGGTAAGTAGCGAGAACGCTAAGTTTTTGTTACCTTTGAAAGAAAATGTGAAGACGTAATATTAGCATTGCTAATGTTATTCACTCAAGCAACATCTCAGGTACTGACTTGCTGCTTTCTAATATCTGTGTTTATTTCTGGATAGACCTACATGGTTATAGACATCCCACATAAAGGGTAACAAAGCAGTAACTATAAATGACCATAACTTTACTGTAAATTACATTGCCATGGGCTCAATTCATATAGTTCTATCACGTGCACACGCTGTTAGCAACCGTAACCACGGCCCGCTGTAGGTATATGAATGCTGCACAAGTTCCAGTCGTCCCTTTACACTTGCTCTTGGACTTGTCTTGACCTGCTCCAAGCTCAGCTTGTGGATAGATAACGTTTGGAGAATATTCTACAGAAAGCGGATTTACTAGAAAGCGACAACAACTACTGCATCTTTGGATCTTTGTACTCATGTTTCATCATAACAGCAAAGCTTGAGATGGCTCGTCGTGGACCCGACTCGTCGACAGTCACCTGGTACAAAATTTCAGAAATTTCTTCAATTATTTTAAGAGTCACTAGATGACTGTAATAATTTAACAATTCCAGTGTGAATATCAAGTTTTAATGTCATCAAAATAGTGTATTCCAAGACTTTTCCCGGTAATTGCTTGTATGCTTTAAATTTCCAGGAGAGGTGTAGAATTTATTACCGACTGGTGTATGATGTGAAAAAGGTGTTACTTTGATTTAAGCCTTCAATTTGACACTTTTTCAAATGAAATGGTTAAAATTAGCTTAACATTCTTAAAAAGCCCCCTACCCCAAATATACATATGTGTATATCGGTTTCTATGGTAACAGCAACGTTAGACCTATGTAAACATACCAGATCCCTGTAGGTCCTAACATCATTTTCTCTCTGGATCAAAGGCTTCACTTAAATAAACTATAACTTTTTCCCAGCTACATAATGCGATTAGTTAGTTATAAATCAGGGTCGGCAACCCTAGGCACGCGCCACCGTTGGCACGCGAAGGGTTAACTGATAGCACGCACGACCGTAGCTGGACTGGCCATCGGGCATAAGGGCATTTGCTCGGTGGCCCGATCATTATTATTATTATATTTTGGTGGTGGACTGACCAGAAGCTGGTCGTGTGTAAAAATAACTCAGTTGTTTGGTGGTGGCTATGGCGGAGCTTCCACAGATTCAGTAAAATTAACAAGTGGTGGAGGCCAGCAGGTGGATGAGGGAAGGGGAGGCAGAGAAGGAGAGACCCGAGGCAGCCGCCGGTCGGAGCGTCAGGTGAACTGAACTTCAGGTAAGAAGTTAATGACCTGCAGTCTATCTGGGTCAGATATAAACCAAGTTTAGGTGGAGTTTATTTTCGTTGTGCTGACTTTTTACAGTCAGTTACAATAACTCGTACTGCGTACTAGCTAGCATGACGGAATTTATATACTGCTGGGCGGGTGCTATGATTTTATTGATAGTGAACTTTTTTATTCATAAGGTTAGTTAGTAGAGTGCCAACCCTCCGTACAAACGGAATCGTCCCGCCTTCAGAGAATTATTACCCGTTTCGTGTTGAGCTGAGAAGGAACACAGTTTGTCCCGTACTTCAGCCAGGATGGAAAAAGACACAAAGCTGGAGTTATTGTGTCTTTGCTGCACAGCTGCATCTTCTTCTCCTCTCATCTCTCCCCTCTCTCTCCTGTTGCTACTTCAATCGTGAAACTGATCAATGATCAGTGATCAGCTTTTCTCTCTTGTTTGTTTATCGCTCACTTGCGCCAGAAAGAGAAACTGCCGGATGTCGCACTAAACAACAGCAGCACGTTTAGTTGGTCAGCTGTTGTTAGATGTATTTAATATTAATATCTGTATCAGCTGATGTTTGCTGGAGCCACAGCTGTAAAAACTGCTGGTCATGTATCGGTTTGTATATCTGGTGAGAGGGAAACATGAAGATGAAACCAGGAGATGTCCTTACTAATCATCAGAGCTGAACAGTGATGGAGAACAGGTTACCTTTTAGGTGACATGAATGAGTTGAGGGTTATGAACTGTTTCTGAGAGACAATGACCCAGGATCCTTTTCTACGTACTGACAGCTGGTAATGTGCAGGTCTAGCAAAGTTTTGCCAGGGGCCAGGTAGGGCATTAACAGGGAAAGGGGGCACAAAGAATACTTTCTTATTCTCATTTAAATGTCTGGCTGTTATTAAATAATTATCTAAAGCTTACAACAAAGTTTTTATCTGACTAAATGAATAGAATCATACATTACCACAAGACAGTGTACATCACTGTCAAACAGCGTTTGTTTTCATTCAAAGGTTTATGGCTTAATATTGGGGGGCCGGTCTTTGTCAATGCATCCATGATCGAGACACAATGCATTTTTGGGACTTCAGGTGTATGGACCAATGTTTTATTTTCTGATCAAACCGAAATCTTTAATGAGCAGCTAGATTTGTCTGGCATTAACTGGCTGAGTTAATGCAGTTATGCGACATCGAAGCAGCTGGAATCTACAGCTGTGCATGTTCATGGAGCTTGCATTTTCACCTGCTGGACATCACTACTGACAAGTTTAACTGTCTCAGAACATTGCAGAGGCCTTATTGACGTATTTGGCTCTACATATCTGTGTGAGCAGATTTTCCTCACTGAGTGCTCAGGTAGCTGTCTGATGTTGGACACTCGGGACCTGTGTCTCTGAGTGGGAGACCAGAGATCACATGACATGTGTGTCTCTGTATTAACAAACATACATATTGGCCCAGTTTATTTTTCTTATCATTGTTGTGAGGAGACCATAAATAGCATTGTATTTTCTGTTGTACAGTTCATTTGCCGTTATGGAGTCTTGTTATGAATAAAAAGTGTCTTTCTTTTGTTTCAAAATAGCTGATAACTATTCGCTGATAGCTGCCAACATTGCAACAAATATACTTCATAAGTGGTTCTATATAATGTGTAACTGTTAATATAGAGGTTATTAATTTATTGCTAATGCTATATGGCACACTGACTTCTGAGGAAATTTTAAATGGCACTCGCCATCAAAAGGTTGCCTACCCCTGTTAATTATAAGTAGTTATAATTACTGTAGAATTTTATTAATAAGGTATTCATGCCCATTCTTTCCAAATCATACCTTTATTACCTACTCGAACGCAGTCTTTGCATAAAGGTTTAAAAAGAACAAATAAACAAAATGGACGTATACAAAATACAATACTGTTACCTTAACAGGGTAGTGTGCACAGAGTGAGCTGCCTTGGCAGAGATTTGGTGCTCTTTTTTTAAAAATGGATGCTTCACTTAATGATTGTGGACATAGTTGACATCTTGTTTCTTCTCACATGAACAAGTAAAGTGTCATTCAGTCTGATATAAATGTAGCCTGTAGCTTTAGCACTGGGTGTTTACTACATTCCTAATGTTATTTTAAACTTGTTTCCTTACAGGCTGTCTTGACTACATTGTTGAACGTCCCGAGAACGAGGCCTTGATGACACTCTCCTGAGCGCCATCTCTTCTGATGAAGCATGGGACACTGAAACCGAGCGCGTCAATAAAGGTGAGTACATCGCCCTCTCCCCTCCCCCTCTTCTCATGGAGAACTGGATGCTGATGTGTGTCAGTGAAGTGGAAGGTGTACCCCCACCTCCCTTTTCTTGCACTGAGGTCTGCTTATTGTAATATCTTGTACTTGTTTTACCTTTTACTGTTAAAGTTGACCTTTGACCTTTCAGTGTGGAAAGACACTTTCTTGCACTGAGTCTGCTTATTGTAATATCTTGTGCTTGTTTTACACCTTTTATGTTAAAGTTGACCTTTGACCTTTTCAGTGTTGAAATACACTTTCTTGCACTGAGGTCTGCTTATTGCAAATATACTGTACTTGTTTTTACACCTTAAAGTTGACCTTTGACCTTTTTAGTGTTGGAAAGACACTTTCTTTGCACTGAGGTCTGCTTATTGTAAATATCCTGTACTTGTTTTACACCTTTA
>NW_020329240.1:0-25673 GCF_001858045.2 Oreochromis niloticus | reverse complement strand
TCCATGTGCTACCGACAAGACGACGGTACAGACCCTAGGCGACACACCAACTGTAACCAAACCACAGCCAACGGAGAGGCGCACCTGTAAACAGTCTGCGCCAGCAACGCACCTATGGGTGCAGGGAATGGCCTGGCTGTGTGGACAACATGCCTACTTCATACTGCCACGGATGGACGGGCACCTGTGCCCCAATCTTTCATTTCAGACCACACCTTCAGGATGTCAGCTGTAAATATCTCTCAGACTACAAGACGACGCGAGACGTCTCCGCAGTGCAACCACATGACCCCATCTATGGCAGTGATGTGCCAGAGGATTAAGCTTTGGACCACCGGAAAAAGGTCTCCACTCACTGTTTCCATGGGTGGCACCGGAAAGAACATTTTAAGGATGAAACTTGGATTACCGCTTTGGACTGTTCCTGAATGCCTCGTGCAAATCAACAATCAACAAAATGAAGAGATTGATGCCCTGCGCATAACTGTGATGCAACACCGAGTCGCACTGGACATGATTCTGGCTGAAAAGGAGGAACTCTGTATACTCTTTAACAACACATGCTGTACATACATTCCAGATAATGTTCACTCTTCCACATGACCGACGCCTTACGCACGCTGAAACAACTCAGGACGCTCAGCAACAGGACTATGTCACGAACACTGAAGATTGGCTTACCTGGCTGTTGAGTGGTTCCTGGAAATCTCTTATTAATAAAAGGACTGGTTTTTGTAGGAGTTCTTCTACTCCTACTCTGTTGTTTACTTCTTGTATTTTGCCATGTGCACAATCAATGATTAATAGTTGTTGCAGTTCATGTGCAGGCATACCTGACACTGCCCATGGACGAAGATGATGATGAATCCCCCTGACACTGAAATGCTGTGATACACCAATGTATGACGTGCTGATTAAAAATGCGCTGCAAGAAATCATGCACAGATAATAAACCAATGGTGTTTAACTAGTGTGAAAGTTAAACAACAGGAGGGAAATGTGAAAAGATTTTGTTTATTATTCAAATATGCTTTGCTTGTGATTGTGTAAACTCTGAATGACGATTCACCCTGATAAAACATGAAACCTTGCCTATGCTTATCAAATGCTGTGAAGACAAGTTCCTGTGCAAAGAGCAACGGAAAATGCCACTTAAGCAGACGTTTAGTATAGTTCGGACAGAATGATTAGTAAGATATGCATTTGTCAGTTAAGCAATCTATATTCTGAGAACAGGCGGAGACTGCTCCGTCTGCTGTGTAACCTACATGCCTATATAAACTGCAATAAAGAAGAGTACTGGTGTGACTGTCTCTTGAGACGCTCACCCCATGTACATGTGATGATTATATTGTCTCACTGTATCTCTGTTTACTTTGGCAGCCTCTATTTGGGAATTTTCCCCTGACAGTAAATATCCTGTACTTCTTTTACACCTTTCAAGTTGACCTTTGACCTTTCAGTGTTGGAAAGACACTTTCTTGCACTGAGGTCTGCTTATTGTAAATATCTTGTACTTGTTTGACCACCTTTTAATGTTAAAGTTGACCTTTGACCTTTTCAGTGTTGGAAAGACACTTTCTTGCACTGAGGTCTGCTTATTGTAATATCTTGTACTTGTTTACACCTTTTAATGTTAAAGTTGACCTTTGTGTTTTCATTTTTTTTTTTTTTTTTTTTTTTTTTTTTTTTTGCTTTCAGTGTTGGAAATTAGAGATGGACCGATCCGATATTACGTATCGATATCGGTCCGATACTGACCTGAATTACTGGATCGGATATGGCGAAAAATAAAAATGTAATCTGATCCATTAAATATCATAAAAGCATCTCACAAAACTTGCAACACGGCGTAACTCGGCTCATAACCGTAGCACGTTGCAGCAGTATGCGTCATGTGATACAGCGGCTGTGTGTATTGTAGCCTCGCTACCAAAGCAGCATTTCATCTCCGAGGAAGTTATCCCAGAGAGAAGTAAAGCAAGTGTGTAAGTTCATCTCTGAATGTTTGTAAAGCATTCCAGCGTTAAGTTTAACAACCGATCTATAGCGCGACTGCCTCTTCTCTCTCCTCTGCTGCTGCTACTTCAATCGTGAAACTGCTTAATGATCAGCTGATCGGCTTTCTGTCGAGAGTCCGTCTCTCTTCTTTGTTTTTGGCCCACTTCGCGCCAGAAAGAGGAACCCAGCGGCTGAACAACAGCAGCACGTTTAAGCTTGATAAGCTGTTGTTAGAATTTATTTAATATTACTTTCTACACCAGGATCCTTTTCTACCTAGCTGACGGCTGGTAACTGTGCAGGGGCGGATCTAGCAAAGTTTAGCCAGGGGGGCCGATAGGGCATGAACAGGGAAAAGGGGGCACAAAGACATACTTTTCTTTCTTATTCTCATTTAAAATATGTAACTTTTAATAAATAATTATCTGAATCTTACACCCAAAGTTTTAATCTGGGTGCACTGGACCTATAAAGACAGGTGGTCGGGTTTTTGTGCTGGACCACACACGCTGGACACGACGCATGAAAGAGGCAATAGATGATCTGCTGCAAAAGTACCATGGGAAGAAGGACATCCTGAAGCTTGTGGATCAAGATTATGCAGACATGGTCCATCGTTCTGCTGCAGATCCCAACAGCCTGCTGCATCCCACATCCAAGGTGCACATATCCCGTTATGTGAAGCACTTGGCTAAGCTTCTCAACACCAATTCATCTTTGAACACAAGCCCAGAAAAACTTCTGGAGACTCAGCAGCTGTGGCACTCATTAACGGAAGGCAGTGAAACAACTAGTGTTCCCGCAGTCACCATAGAGCCTGCCTGCCGTCTTTAACCCGCCTCCTCCTGCCCTGTCTGCACCACTGACTCAATAGAGAAGGTTGTGGAGGCATCTTAGAAAAGCAACAGCAGCAGCAGCCTGAGGGAAAAAGAAGGCAGACAAAGACTTGTCTTGCCTGTGGACAGCCCAAGTCTCAATATGAGACACACGGATCCACCGTCCACTATTTTTACCAGAGAGGGCCTGTGCTCTGTTTCTATTGTTCCAACAAGGTGCATCAAACTTATGCTGCTGAGGGAATCAGTAACCCGAAAATGCCCTTTGAGGAATTTGCCCAGACAGAATTTTTCCAAAGGGATCTGGATGCTACCAGGAAGAGGTCAGAGGAAAGGATGGAGAAAAAGAGGAAAAGGCCAGAAACCCAACAAACAGGCCGCCTCTGCAGGTTCTGCCACATGGACCTGAAACAGGGACCAAATAGCCCACATGTTCATACGGGTTTCCCTGGAGTGGCAGGGAAATATATCTACTGCCCTTCAAAAGTGCACTCTCTGTACAGGGACAAGGGCATGGCCAAGGAGATGACCTGGAAGGAGTTTCAGGAGTCTCCTTTCTATGAGGCAGAGAGACAAAGATGGGTGGAAGAAAAAAGGAAATAGGGGAGAAACAGTTTATATTGTAAATAAGATAGTTTTGTTCTAGTTTCGTAATGTTTATTTTGTTTATATAAATAAAAACTGATTGTAAATATAAATCTAAATAAATTGTGTTCTGTAAAAGCACAGCTCTCTTCTTTATAACCTCTTAGAGTTCACCTGTATGTTTATATATCTGTGTAAGCTTACCATCAGGTAATCAGTTTTAAAAAGTTGTGAGTGCTGCCCTGAAAGCTTACATATTAATTCTAAATCACTTCATGTAATGATAACAAGCCATCCTTTCTCTAGTGGCGTCTCACAGCTTTTGTCTTTATAATCTTCTGGTTGATTTATATCATTAGAAACATGACTGATGTCTTTTATCTGTGTGACTGTACAGCCTGTTTCAGACATGACAACCAGACAGTGTCTGAAGTTATCTTTAATACATGCAACACAGCTGGAGGTAGTCCAGACACTTTCTCACTTCTGGTGATAATATTTTTGCTTTAGGTATTGTTGCTTGCTGGCTTGAAGCTTATCTACAAAAACAGTTCAATAAGGAAAGATCATGTGGAAAAAACCAACATGATTTATTCAGATACAGAAATAAATGTAACTGTTAGGCACTTAGACTCCAATGACCCATCATAGCAGAAGGAATCTCAGCAGTGGCAGGATTTTGCACAAGCCCCACCCCAGAGTCAACATGCTGGTAGTGATGAAGATGGAGGCTGGGACAGGGTTCCAAGTGACCACGGTGAGGAGGAGAAAGGAGAGGAGGCGGGCTGCATGGCTGAGGATCTGAAACGCAGAAGAGCAACAGATTTAAAGCATGCAGAGTGGAGGCTGAGTTGCTTGGAGAAGGCAGGCAAGAGCATAACTGGAAGAAAGTAATGAAGCCAGTACTGAGTTTGTGCTGGAAAATGAATGTGCTTTCAACACCATCAGGCCGACCCTCCTGGGTGATAAGTTAACAGCGATGCAGGTGGATGCTTCTCTGGTGTCCTGGATTGTTGATTACCTGACAGGAAGACCACAATATGTACGTCTCCCACAGTGTGTGTCTGACAAGGTAATCAGCAACACAGGGGCACCACAGGGGACTGTCCTCTCCCCTTCCTCTTCACCCTCTACACCACAGACTTCAGCCACTGCACAGAGACCTGCCATCTTCAGAAGTTTTCTGATGACTCTGCGGTGGTTGGATGCATCAACGGGGATGATGAGACAGAGTACCGGGCTGTGGTCGACTCCTTTGTCACGTGGTGTGAGCAGAATCATCTGCAGCTCAACGTGGCAAAGACTAAGGAATTGATAGTGGACTTCAGGAAGACCAGGAAACACTTGACCCCTGTTTCAATCCAAGGGGTCAGTGTTGACATTGTGGAGGACTATAAATACCTTGGAGTACACATTGACAATAAACTGGACTGGGCTAAAAACACCACAGCACTTTACAGAAAGGGCCAGAGTCGTCTCTATCTTTTGAGGCGACTGAGGTCCTTCAACATCTGCCAGAAAATGCTCAGGATTTTCTACCAGTCTGTTGTGGCCAGTGCGATCCTCTATGCCGTTGCATGCTGGGGGAGCAGGCTGAGGGTCGCAGATGCCAACAGACTCCATAAACTGATTCGTAAGGCCAGTAATGTTGTGGGGATGGAGCTGGACTCCCTCAAGGTGGTGTCGGAGAGGCGGATGTTGTCCAAGATAAAGACAATGTTGGATAACACCTCCCACCCACTCCATGACATGCTGGTCAGTCACAGGAGCACGTTGAGTGAGAGACTGAGATTACCGAAAAGCACCACTGAACGACACAGGAAATCATTCCTGCCTGTGGCCATCTCCCTGTACAACTCATCCACTTAACACACTGTTTACTGCAACAGCTACACCCTTCTTGCACATGTTCTTTTTCAGCTATTTATTAATAGTGACTTTTATGTATAGTGACTTTTATGTATATATATATATATATACCTGAATATATTGTGCTATTCTTAGTTAGTGTATTGTCTGTCTTTGTTAATGTTTGTTTATAATGGAGCACTGTAACGAAAAATAATTTCCCCTAGGGATCAATAAAGTATTCTGATTCTGATTCTGAATAGATATAAACTAGCAGCCACCAGGAAGCAGACAAATGACTTATTACAGATCTTCCTTATTGAAATTATGCATAAGCTTAATTTTCTATGCCATCAGAATGTATCTGAATTATAGTTTTAACTTTAACCTTTGTATTAAAAGTTGGATGTCTGCATAACTGAAGAGTATGTCTGGTCTGTATCATCTCAAAACTGTGACGATACAGTTTATTCCGAGTTATATACTTTGTGACAGTTGTTGTGGACGTTTCCATTAAATAAAGCCTACAGACAACGGTAGGATGTAGCTAACATCCTTTCATCAAAAACAGCAAAACCTACTTGGTGAGAGCAGCCATCGTGGGTTAAACCCAAGGCAGAGTCTCTGCTGAACCCAACACAGCCTTGGGTTTAAACACCTTCTACAGAACCAAAAGGCAGTACACAGCTGTTTTCACACCTTTGGTCTTCCCCCAGAGAAAAGTTCACACTCCCTTGCTTCCTCTTACAGTGGAGAAGACAAAAGATTAACTCTTCCTGTGTGAACGCCTGCTTCCAACTTCCTGAGATACCTTATGTTAGCGGCATGAATGTGTGAGACATTGAGGCATGCTAAAATCCCGTGGCACCAAAGTATTGTACAATAAAATAATGTGAATAATACATAAATATAAATAAAAGATATTCCTTTACACAGTATAGGTACATAATACTCCACAGGCCGTAACACTGTAATATAAATAAAATGATAAATGATCATTTTAAATGATAAAAATGATAATCAAATAATAAGAAAAAGCAAAGTGAAAAATAAATGTTATCCACATTAACTAAATTAAAAATGATGTTTATCTTTTGATAATGTAACACAGCCTTTGTCCCAACCAGGACTGAACCTGCGCTCAGACGGTGCGATTTGATTGGCTGATTCTCCGTTACACCCATACGCGATGGGCCCTTATCAGATGAAAGTACAAAACTATCAAGAACCCCCCTCCTTGCACTGGTTGCATAAATTTCAGGTGGCATTTTTAAAAACATGCCATGACATAACACACAGCTGCTATAATCGCAAAGAGGGGTCAAATGTCAATTATCGTTATAGGTTCTTGCTATATGTTATGTCGTAAGGGCCTAAGTTCCCTTACGACAGCTAGAGCTGGAAACAAGACCTCAAGCAATCCTAAGGCTAATTAGCACGGCTAGCATTTTAAAAAACATTTGTTAAATGTCATTGCTAGCATATAGCTGTATTACAGCATGGTAAGTAGCGAGAACGCTAAGTTTTTGTTACCTTTGAAAAGAAAAATGTGAAGACGTAATATTAGCATATGCTAATGTTATTCACTCAAGCAAACATCTCAGGTACTGACTTGCTGCTTTCTAATATCTGTGTTTATTTCTGGATAGACCTACATGGTTATTAGACATCCCACATAAAGGGTAACAAAGGCAGTAACTATAAATGACCATAACTTTACTGTAAATTACATTGCCATGGGCTCAATTCATATAGTTCTATCACGTGCACACGCATGTTAGCAACCGTAACCACGGCCCGCTGTAGGTATATGAATGCTGCACAAGGTTCCAGTCGTCCCTTTACACTTGCTCTTGGACTTGTCTTGACCTGCTCCAAGCTCAGCTTGTGGATAGATAACGTTTGGAGAATATTTCTACAGAAAGCGGATTTTACTAGAAAGCGACAACAACTACTGCATCTTTGGATCTTTTGTACTCATGTTTCATCATAACAGCAAAGCTTGAAGATGGCTCGTCGTGGACCCCGACTCGTCGACAGTCACCTGGTACAAAATTTCAAAATTTCTTCAATTATTTTAAGAGTCACTAGATGACTGTAATAATTTAACAAGTTCCAGTGTGAATATCAAGTTTTAATGTCATCAAAATAAGTGTATTCCAAGACTTTTCCCGGTAAATTGCTTGTATGCTTTAAATTTTCCAGGAGAGGTGTAGAATTTATTACCGACTGGTGTATGAATGTGAAAAAAGGTGTTACTTTGATTTAAAGCCTTCAAATTTGACACTTTTTTCAAATGAAATGGTTAAAATTAGCTTAACATTCTTAAAAAAGCCCCCTACCCAAATATACATATATGTGTATATCGGTTTCTATGGTAACAGCAACGTTAGACCATATGTAAACATACCAGATCCCCTGTAGGTCCTAACATCATTTTCTTCTCTGGATCAAAGGCTTCACTTAAATAAACTATAACTTTTTCCCAGCTACATAATGCGATTAGTTAGTTATAAATCAGGGGTCGGCAACCCTAGGCACGCGCCACCGTTGGCACGCGAAGGGTTAACTGATAGCACGCACGACCGTAGCTGGACTGGCCATCGGGCATAAGGGCATTTGCTCGGTGGCCCGATCATTATTATTATTATTATTATTTTGGTGGTGGACTGACCAGAAGCTGGTCGGTGTGTAAAATAACTCAGTTGTTTGGTGGTGGCTATGGCGGAGCTTCCACAGATTCAGTAAAATTAACAAGTGGTGGAGGCCAGCAGGTGGATGAGGGAAGGGGAGGCAGGAGAAGGAGAGACCCGAGGCAGCCGCCGGTCGGAGCGTCAGGTGAACTGAACTTCAGGTAAGAAGTTAATGACCTGCAGTCTATCTGGGTCAGATATAAACCAAGTTTAGGTGGAGTTTATTTTCGTTGTGCTGACTTTTTACAGTCAGTTACAATAACTCGTACTGCGTACTAGCTAGCATGACGGAATTTATATACTGCTGGGCGGGTGCTATGATTTTATTGATAGTGAACTTTATTTTATTCATAAGGTTAGTTAGTAGAGTTGCCAACCCTCCCGTACAAACGGAATCGTCCCGCCTTCAGAGAAATTATTACCCGTTTCGTGTTGAGCTGAGAAGGAACACAGTTTGTCCCGTACTTCAGCCAGGATGGAAAAAGACACAAAGCTGGAGTTATTGTGTCTTTGCTGCACAGCTGCATCTTCTTCTCCTCTCATTCTCTCCCCTCTCTCTCCTGTTGCTACTTCAATCGTGAAACTGATCAATGATCAGCTGATCAGCTTTTCTCTCTTGTTTGTTTATCGCTCACTTTGCGCCAGAAAGAGGAAACTGCCGGATGTCGCACTAAACAACAGCAGCACGTTTAAGCTTGGTCAGCTGTTGTTAGAATGTATTTAATATTAATATCTAGTATCAGCTGATGTTTGCTGGAGCCACAGCTGTAAAAACTGCTGGTCATGATATCGGTTTGTATATCTGGTGAGAGGGAAACATGAAGATGAAACCAGGAGATGTCCTTACTAAATCATCAGAGCTGAACAGGTGATGGAGAAACAGGTTTACCTTTTAGGTGACATGAATGAGTTGAAGGGAAGTTATGAACTGTTTCTGAGAGACAAATGACACCAGGATCCTTTTCTACGTAGCTGACAGCTGGTAACTGTGCAGGTCTAGCAAAGTTTTGCCAGGGGGCCAGGTAGGGCATTAACAGGGAAAGGGGGGCACAAAGAAATACTTTCTTATTCTCATTTAAAATGTCTGGCTGTTATTAAATAATTATCTAAAGCTTACAACCAAAGTTTTTATCTGACATAAAATGAATAGAAATCATACATTTACCAACAAGACAGTGTACATCACTGTCACAACAGCGTTTGTTTTCATTCAAAGGCTTTATGGCTTTAATATCTGGGGGGCCGGTCTTTAGTCCAAATGCATCCATAGACTCGAGACACAATGCATTTTTGGGACTTTCAGGTGTATGGACCAATGTTTTATTTTCTGATCAAACCAGAAATCTTTAATGAGCAGCTAGATTTGTCTGGCATTAACTGGCTGAGTTAATGCCAGTTAATGCGACATCGAAGCAGCTGGAATCTACAGCTGTGCATGTTCATGGAGCTTGCATTTTCACCTGCTGGACATCACTACCTGACAAGTTTAACTGTCTTCAGAACATTGCAGAGGCCTTATTGACAGTATTTGGCTCTACATATCTGTGTGAGCAGATTTTCTCTCACATGAGTGTCCTCAGGTAGCTGTCTGAATGTTGGACACTCGGAGACCTGTGTCTCTGAGTGGGAGACCAGAGATCACATTGACATGTGTGTCTCTGTATTAACAAACATACCATATTGGCCCAGTTTATTTTTCTTATCATTGTTGTGAGGAGACCATAAATAGCATTTGTATTTTCTGTTGTACAGTTCATTTGCCGTTATGGAGTTCTTGTTATGAATAAAAAGTGTCTTTCTTTTGTTTCAAAATAGCTGATAACTATTCGCTGATAGCTGCCAACATTTGCAAACAAATATACTTCTATAAAGTGGTTCTATATAATGTGTAACTGTTAATATAGAGCGTTATTAAATTTATTGCTAATGCAATCATATGGCACACTGACTTCTGAGGAAATTTTAAATGGCACTCGCCATCAAAAAGGTTGCCTACCCCTGTTATAAATTATAAGTAGTTATAAATTTACTGTAGAATATTTATATAATAAGGTATTCATGCCCAGTTCTTTCCAAATCAATACCTATTATCCATTACCTACTCGAACGCAGTCTTTGCATAAAGGTTTAAAAAGAACAAATAAACAAAATGGACGTATACAAAATACAATACTGTTACCTTAACAGGGTAGTGTGCACAGAGTGAGCTGCCTTGGCAGAGATTTGGTGCTCTTTTTTAAAAATGGATGCTTCACTTAATGATTGTGGACATAGTTGACATCTTGTTTCTTCTCACATGAACAAGTAAAGTGTCATTCAGTCTGATATAAATGTAGCCTGTAGCTTTAGCACTGGGTGTTTACTACATTCCTAATGTTATTTTAAACTTGTTTCCTTACAGGCTGTCTTGACTACATTGTTGAACGTCCCGAGAACGAGGCCTTGATGACACTCTCCTGAGCGCCATCTCTTCTGATGAAGCATGGGACACTGAAACCGAGCGCGTCAATAAAGGTGAGTACATCGCCCTCTCCCCCTCCCCCTCTTCTCATGGAGAACTGGATGCTGATGTGTGTCAGTGAAGTGGAAGGTGAGTACCCCCCACCTCCCTTTCTTGCACTGAGGTCTGCTTATTGTAAATATCTTGTGCTTGTTTTTACACCTTTTAATGTTAAAGTTGACCTTTGACCTTTTCAGTGTTGGAAAGACACTTTCTTGCACTGAGATCTGCTTATTGTAAATATCTGTCTTGTTTTTACACCTTTATGTTAAGTTGACCTTTGACCTTTTCAGTGTTGGAAAGACACTTTCTTGCACTGAGGTCTGCTTATTGCAAATATCCTGTACTTGTTTTTACACCTT
This sequence comes from Oreochromis niloticus, assembly GCF_001858045.2. Classification (NCBI taxonomy): domain Eukaryota; kingdom Metazoa; phylum Chordata; class Actinopteri; order Cichliformes; family Cichlidae; genus Oreochromis; species Oreochromis niloticus. The sequence continues at coordinate 14,848 of NW_020329240.1, read as the reverse complement.
TAAAGTTGACCTTTGACCTTTTAGTGTTGGAAAGACACTTTCTTGCACTGAGGTCTGCTTATTGTAAATATCCTGTACTTGTTTTACACCTTTAAAGTTGACCTTTGACCTTTTCAGTGTTGGAAAGACACTTTCTTGCACTGAGGTCTGCTTATTGAAATATCCTGTACTTGTTTTTACACCTTTAAAGTTGACCTTTGACCTTTTCAGTGTTGGAAAGACACTTTCTTGCACTGAGGTCTGCTTATTGTAAATATCCTGTACTTGTTTTACACCTTTAAAGTTGACCTTTGACCTTTTCAGTGTTGGAAAGACACTTTCTTGCACTGAGTCTGCTTATTGTAAATATCCTGTACTTTTTTACACCTTTAAAGTTGACCTTTGACCTTTTAGTGTTGGAAGACACTTTCTTGCACTGAGTCTGCTTATTGTAAATATCCTGTACTTTTTTACACCTTTAAAGTTGACCTTTGACCTTTTCAGTGTTGGAAAGACACTTTCTTGCACTGAGGTCTGCTTATTGTAAATATCCTGTACTTGTTTTTACACCTTTAAAGTTGACCTTTGACCTTTTAGTGTTGGAAAGACACTTTCTTGCACTGAGGTCTGCTTATTGTAAATATCCTGTACTTGTTTTTACACCTTTAAAGTTGACCTTTGACCTTTTAGTGTTGGAAAGACACTTTCTTGCACTGAGGTCTGCTTATTGTAAATATCCTGTACTTGTTTTTACACCTTTAAAGTTGACCTTTGACCTTTTAGTGTTGGAAAGACACTTTCTTGCACTGAGGTCTGCTTATTGTAAATATCCTGTACTTGTTTTTACACCTTTAAAGTTGACCTTTGACCTTTTAGTGTTGGAAAGACACTTTCTTGCACTGAGGTCTGCTTATTGTAAATATCCTGTACTTGTTTTTACACCTTTAAAGTTGACCTTTGACCTTTTAGTGTTGGAAAGACACTTTCTTGCACTGAGGTCTGCTTATTGTAAATATCCTGTACTTGTTTTTACACCTTTAAAGTTGACCTTTGACCTTTTCAGTGTTGGAAAGACACTTTCTTGCACTGAGTCTGCTTATTGTAAATATCCTGTACTTGTTTTTACACCTTTAAAGTTGACCTTTGACCTTTTAGTGTTGGAAAGACACTTTCTTGCACTGAGGTCTGCTTATTGTAAATATCCTGTACTTTTTTTACACCTTTAAAGTTGACCTTTGACCTTTTAGTGTTGGAAAGACACTTTCTTGCACTGAGGTCTGCTTATTGTAAATATCCTGTACTTGTTTTTACACCTTTAAAGTTGACCTTTGACCTTTTCAGTGTTGGAAAGACACTTTCTTGCACTGAGGTCTGCTTATTGTAAATATCCTGTACTTGTTTTTACACCTTTAAAGTTGACCTTTGACCTTTTCAGTGTTGGAAAGACACTTTCTTGCACTGAGGTCTGCTTATTGAAATATCCTGTACTTGTTTTTACACCTTTAAAGTTGACCTTTGACCTTTTCAGTGTTGGAAAGACACTTTCTTGCACTGAGGTCTGCTTATTGTAAATATCCTGTACTTTTTTTACACCTTTAAAGTTGACCTTTGACCTTTTTAGTGTTGGAAAGACACTTTCTTGCACTGAGGTCTGCTTATTGTAAATATCCTGTACTTTTTTTACACCTTTAAAGTTGACCTTTGACCTTTTCAGTGTTGGAAAGACACTTTCTTGCACTGAGGTCTGCTTATTGTAAATATCCTGTACTTGTTTTTACACCTTTAAAGTTGACCTTTGACCTTTTCAGTGTTGGAAAGACACTTTCTTGCACTGAGGTCTGCTTATTGTAAATATCTGTACTTGTTTTTACACCTTTAAAGTTGACCTTGACCTTTTCAGTGTTGGAAAGACACTTTCTTGCACTGAGTCTGCTTATTGTAAATATCCTGTACTTGTTTTACACCTTTAAAGTTGACCTTTGACCTTTTCAGTGTTGGAAAGACACTTTCTTGCACTGAGTCTGCTTATTGTAAATATCCTGTACTTGTTTTTACACCTTTAAAGTTGACCTTTGACCTTTTCAGTGTTGGAAAGACACTTTCTTGCACTGAGGTCTGCTTATTGTAAATATCCTGTACTTGTTTTTACACCTTTAAAGTTGACCTTTGACCTTTTAGTGTTGGAAAGACACTTTCTTGCACTGAGGTCTGCTTATTGTAAATATCCTGTACTTGTTTTTACACCTTTAAAGTTGACCTTTGACCTTTTAGTGTTGGAAAGACACTTTCTTGCACTGAGGTCTGCTTATTGTAAATATCTGTACTTGTTTTACACCTTTAAAGTTGACCTTTGACCTTTTCAGTGTTGGAAAGACACTTTCTTGCACTGAGGTCTGCTTATTGTAAATATCCTGTACTTGTTTTTACACCTTTAAAGTTGACCTTTGACCTTTTCAGTGTTGGAAAGACACTTTCTTGCACTGAGTCTGCTTATTGTAAATATCCTGTACTTGTTTTTACACCTTTAAAGTTGACCTTTGACCTTTTCAGTGTTGGAAAGACACTTTCTTGCACTGAGTCTGCTTATTGTAAATATCCTGTACTTTTTTTACACCTTTAAAGTTGACCTTTGACCTTTTCAGTGTTGGAAAGACACTTTCTTGCACTGAGTTCTGCTTATTGTAAATATCCTGTACTTGTTTTTACACCTTTAAAGTTGACCTTTGACCTTTTCAGTGTTGGAAAGACACTTTCTTGCACTGAGGTCTGCTTATTGTAAATATCCTGTACTTTTTTACACCTTTAAAGTTGACCTTTGACCTTTTCAGTGTTGGAAAGACACTTTCTTGCACTGAGGTCTGCTTATTGTAAATATCCTGTACTTGTTTTACACCTTTAAAGTTGACCTTTGACCTTTTCAGTGTTGGAAAGACACTTTCTTGCACTGAGGTCTGCTTATTGTAAATATCCTGTACTTGTTTTTACACCTTTAAAGTTGACCTTTGACCTTTTTAGTGTTGGAAAGACACTTTCTTGCACTGAGTCTGCTTATTGTAAATATCCTGTACTTGTTTTTACACCTTTAAAGTTGACCTTTGACCTTTTCAGTGTTGGAAAGACACTTTCTTGCACTGAGGTCTGCTTATTGTAAATATCCTGTACTTGTTTTTACACCTTTAAAGTTGACCTTTGACCTTTTCAGTGTTGGAAAGACACTTTCTTGCACTGAGTCTGCTTATTGTAAATATCCTGTACTTTTTTTACACCTTTAAAGTTGACCTTTGACCTTTTAGTGTTGGAAAGACACTTTCTTGCACTGAGGTCTGCTTATTGAAATATCCTGTACTTGTTTTACACCTTTAAAGTTGACCTTTGACCTTTTCAGTGTTGGAAAGACACTTTCTTGCACTGAGGTCTGCTTATTGTAAATATCCTGTACTTGTTTTACACCTTTAAAGTTGACCTTTGACCTTTTAGTGTTGGAAAGACACTTTCTTGCACTGAGGTCTGCTTATTGTAAATATCCTGTACTTGTTTTTACACCTTTAAAGTTGACCTTTGACCTTTTCAGTGTTGGAAAGACACTTTCTTGCACTGAGGTCTGCTTATTGCAAATATCCTGTACTTGTTTTTACACCTTTAAAGTTGACCTTTGACCTTTTCAGTGTTGGAAAGACACTTTCTTGCACTGAGGTCTGCTTATTGTAAATATCCTGTACTTGTTTTTACACCTTTAAAGTTGACCTTTGACCTTTTCAGTGTTGGAAAGACACTTTCTTGCACTGAGGTCTGCTTATTGTAAATATCCTGTACTTGTTTTTACACCTTTAAAGTTGACCTTTGACCTTTTCAGTGTTGGAAAGACACTTTCTTGCACTGAGGTCTGCTTATTGTAAATATCCTGTACTTGTTTTTACACCTTTAAAGTTGACCTTTGACCTTTTCAGTGTTGGAAAGACACTTTCTTGCACTGAGGTCTGCTTATTGTAAATATCCTGTACTTGTTTTACACCTTTAAAGTTGACCTTTGACCTTTTCAGTGTTGGAAAGACACTTTCTTGCACTGAGGTCTGCTTATTGTAAATATCTGTACTTGTTTTTACACCTTTAAAGTTGACCTTTGACCTTTTCAGTGTTGGAAAGACACTTTCTTGCACTGAGGTCTGCTTATTGTAAATATCTGTACTTGTTTTACACCTTTAAAGTTGACCTTTGACCTTTTCAGTGTTGGAAAGACACTTTCTTGCACTGAGGTCTGCTTATTGTAAATATCCTGTACTTGTTTTTACACCTTTAAAGTTGACCTTTGACCTTTTCAGTGTTGGAAAGACACTTTCTTGCACTGAGGTCTGCTTATTGTAAATATCCTGTACTTGTTTTACACCTTTAAAGTTGACCTTTGACCTTTTCAGTGTTGGAAAGACACTTTCTTGCACTGAGGTCTGCTTATTGTAAATATCCTGTACTTGTTTTTACACCTTTAAAGTTGACCTTTGACCTTTTCAGTGTTGGAAAGACACTTTCTTGCACTGAGGTCTGCTTATTGTAAATATCCTGTACTTGTTTTTACACCTTTAAAGTTGACCTTTGACCTTTTCAGTGTTGGAAAGACACTTTCTTGCACTGAGGTCTGCTTATTGTAAATATCCTGTACTTGTTTTACACCTTTAAAGTTGACCTTTGACCTTTTCAGTGTTGGAAAGACACTTTCTTGCACTGAGGTCTGCTTATTGTAAATATCTGTACTTGTTTTACACCTTTAAAGTTGACCTTTGACCTTTTCAGTGTTGGAAAGACACTTTCTTGCACTGAGGTCTGCTTATTGTAAATATCCTGTACTTGTTTTTACACCTTTAAAGTTGACCTTTGACCTTTTCAGTGTTGGAAAGACACTTTCTTGCACTGAGTCTGCTTATTGTAAATATCTGTACTTTTTTACACCTTTAAAGTTGACCTTTGACCTTTTAGTGTTGGAAATACACTTTCTTGCACTGAGTTCTGCTTATTGTAAATATCCTGTACTTGTTTTTACACCTTTAAAGTTGACCTTTGACCTTTCAGTGTTGGAAAGACACTTTCTTGCACTGAGGTCTGCTTATTGTAAATATCCTGTACTTGTTTTTACACCTTTAAAGTTGACCTTTGACCTTTTTAGTGTTGGAAAGACACTTTCTTGCACTGAGGTCTGCTTATTGCAAATATCCTGTACTTGTTTTTACACCTTTAAAGTTGACCTTTGACCTTTTAGTGTTGGAAAACACTTTCTTGCACTGAGGTCTGCTTATTGTAAATATCCTGTACTTGTTTTTACACCTTTAAAGTTGACCTTTGACCTTTTTAGTGTTGGAAAGACACTTTCTTGCACTGAGGTCTGCTTATTGTAAATATCCTGTACTTGTTTTTACACCTTTAAAGTTGACCTTTGACCTTTCAGTGTTGGAAAGACACTTTCTTGCACTGAGGTCTGCTTATTGTAAATATCCTGTACTTGTTTTTACACCTTTAAAGTTGACCTTTGACCTTTTAGTGTTGGAAAGACACTTTCTTGCACTGAGGTCTGCTTATTGTAAATATCCTGTACTTGTTTTTACACCTTTAAAGTTGACCTTTGACCTTTTCAGTGTTGGAAAGACACTTTCTTGCACTGAGTTCTGCTTATTGTAAATATCCTGTACTTGTTTTACACCTTTAAAGTTGACCTTTGACCTTTTCAGTGTTGGAAAGACACTTTCTTGCACTGAGGTCTGCTTATTGTAAATATCTGTACTTGTTTTTACACCTTTAAAGTTGACCTTTGACCTTTTCAGTGTTGGAAAGACACTTTCTTGCACTGAGTCTGCTTATTGTAAATATCCTGTACTTCTTTTACACCTTTAAAGTTGACCTTTGACCTTTTCAGTGTTGGAAAGACACTTTCTTGCACTGAGTTCTGCTTATTGTAAATATCCTGTACTTGTTTTTACACCTTTAAAGTTGACCTTTGACCTTTTAGTGTTGGAAAGACACTTTCTTGCACTGAGGTCTGCTTATTGTAAATATCTGTACTTGTTTTTACACCTTTAAAGTTGACCTTTGACCTTTTCAGTGTTGGAAAGACACTTTCTTGCACTGAGGTCTGCTTATTGAAATATCTGTACTTGTTTTACACCTTTAAAGTTGACCTTTGACCTTTTCAGTGTTGGAAGACACTTTCTTGCACTGAGGTCTGCTTATTGTAAATATCCTGTACTTGTTTTTACACCTTTAAAGTTGACCTTTGACCTTTTCAGTGTTGGAAAGACACTTTCTTGCACTGAGGTCTGCTTATTGTAAATATCCTGTACTGTTAAAGTTTACACCTTTAAAGTTGACCTTTGACCTTTTTAGTGTTGGAAAGACACTTTCTTGCACTGAGGTCTGCTTATTGTAAATATCCTGTACTTGTTTTTACACCTTTAAAGTTGACCTGTTGGAAAGACACTTTCTTGCACTGAGGTCTGCTTATTGTAAATATCCTGTACTTGTTTTTACACCTTTAAAGTTGACCTTTGACCTTTTCAGTGTTGGAAAACACTTCTTGCACTGAGTCTGCTTATTGTAAATATCCTGTACTTGTTTTTACACCTTTAAAGTTGACCTTTGACCTTTTCAGTGTTGGAAAACACTTTCTTGCACTGAGGTCTGCTTATTGCAAATATCCTGTACTTGTTTTTACACCTTTAAAGTTGACCTTTGACCTTTTCAGTGTTGGAAAGACACTTTCTTGCACTGAGTTCTGCTTATTGTAAATATCCTGTACTTGTTTTTACACCTTTAAAGTTGACCTTTGACCTTTTCAGTGTTGGAAAGACACTTTCTTGCACTGAGGTCTGCTTATTGTAAATATCCTGTACTTTTTTTACACCTTTAAAGTTGACCTTTGACCTTTTAGTGTTGGAAGACACTTTCTTGCACTGAGGTCTGCTTATTGTAAATATCCTGTACTGTTTTTACACCTTTAAAGTTGACCTTTGACCTTTCAGTGTTGGAAAGACACTTTCTTGCACTGAGGTCTGCTTATTGTAAATATCCTGTACTTGTTTTTACACCTTTTAATGTTGACCTTTGACCTTTTCAGTGTTGGAAAGACACTTTCTTGCACTGAGGTCTGCTTATTGTAAATATCTGTACTTGTTTTTAATGTTAAAGTTGACCTTTGACCTTTTCAGTGTTGGAAAGACACTTTCTTGCACTGAGTTCTGCTTATTGTAAATATCCTGTACTTGTTTTTACACCTTTAAAGTTGACCTTTGACCTTTTCAGTGTTGGAAAGACACTTTCTTGCACTGAGTTCTGCTTATTGTAAATATCTGTACTTGTTTTTACACCTTTAAAGTTGACCTTTGACCTTTCAGTGTTGGAAAGACACTTTCTTGCACTGAGGTCTGCTTATTGTAAATATCCTGTACTTGTTTTACCACCTTTAATTTAAAGTTGACCTTTGACCTTTTCAGTGTTGGAAAGACACTTTCTTGCACTGAGGTCTGCTTATTGTAAATATCTGTACTTGTTTTACACCTTTAAAGTTGACCTTTGACCTTTTCAGTGTTGGAAAGACACTTTCTTGCACTGAGTCTGCTTATTGTAATATCCTGTACTTGTTTTACACCTTTAAAGTTGACCTTTGACCTTTTAGTGTTGGAAAGACACTTTCTTGCACTGAGGTCTGCTTATTGTAAATATCCTGTACTTGTTTTACACCTTTAAAGTTGACCTTTGACCTTTTCAGTGTTGGAAAGACACTTTCTTGCACTGAGGTCTGCTTATTGTAAATATCCTGTACTTGTTTTTACACCTTTTAAAGTTGACCTTTGACCTTTTCAGTGTTGGAAAGACACTTTCTTGCACTGAGGTCTGCTTATTGTAAATATCCTGTACTTTTTTACACCTTTAAAGTTGACCTTTGACCTTTTCAGTGTTGGAAAGACACTTTCTTGCACTGAGTTCTGCTTATTGTAATATCCTGTACTTGTTTTTACACCTTTAAAGTTGACCTTTGACCTTTTCAGTGTTGGAAAGACACTTTCTTGCACTGAGGTCTGCTTATTGTAAATATCTGTACTTTTTTTACACCTTTAAAGTTGACCTTTGACCTTTTCAGTGTTGGAAAGACACTTTCTTGCACTGAGGTCTGCTTATTGTAAATATCTGTACTTGTTTTACACCTTTAAAGTTGACCTTTGACCTTTTCAGTGTTGGAAAACACTTTCTTGCACTGAGGTCTGCTTATTGTAAATATCTTGTACTTGTTTGACCACCTTTTAATGTTGACCTTTGACCTTTTCAGTGTTGGAAAGACACTTTCTTGCACTGAGTTCTGCTTATTGTAAATATCCTGTACTTGTTTTTACACCTTTAAGTTGACCTTTGACCTTTTCAGTGTTGGAAAGACACTTTCTTGCACTGAGTTCTGCTTATTGTAAATATCCTGTACTTCTTTTACACCTTTAAAGTTGACCTTTGACCTTTTAGTGTTGGAAATACACTTTCTTGCACTGAGGTCTGCTTATTGTAAATATACTGTACTTGTTTTTACACCTTTAAAGTTGACCTTTGACCTTTTCAGTGTTGGAAAGACACTTTCTTGCACTGAGGTCTGCTTATTGTAAATATCCTGTACTTGTTTTTACACCTTTAAAGTTGACCTTTGACCTTTTCAGTGTTGGAAAGACACTTTCTTGCACTGAGGTCTGCTTATTGTAAATATCTGTACTTTTTTACACCTTTAAAGTTGACCTTTGACCTTTTCAGTGTTGGAAAGACACTTTCTTGCACTGAGGTCTGCTTATTGTAAATATCCTGTACTTGTTTTTACACCTTTAAAGTTGACCTTTGACCTTTTCAGTGTTGGAAAGACACTTTCTTGCACTGAGTCTGCTTATTGTAAATATCTGTACTTGTTTTTACACCTTTAAAGTTGACCTTTGACCTTTTCAGTGTTGGAAACACTTTCTTGCACTGAGTTCTGCTTATTGTAAATATCCTGTACTTGTTTTTACACCTTTAAAGTTGACCTTTGACCTTTTCAGTGTTGGAAAGACACTTTCTTGCACTGAGTCTGCTTATTGTAAATATCCTGTACTTCTTTTTACACCTTTAAAGTTGACCTTTGACCTTTTCAGTGTTGGAAAGACACTTTCTTGCACTGAGTCTGCTTATTGTAAATATCCTGTACTTTTTACACCTTTAAAGTTGACCTTTGACCTTTTCAGTGTTGGAAAGACACTTTCTTGCACTGAGGTCTGCTTATTGTAAATATCTGTACTTGTTTTTACACCTTTAAAGTTGACCTTTGACCTTTTCAGTGTTGGAAAGACACTTTCTTGCACTGAGGTCTGCTTATTGTAAATATCCTGTACTTTTTTACACCTTTTAAAGTTGACCTTTGACCTTTTCAGTGTTGGAAAGACACTTTCTTGCACTGAGTCTGCTTATTGTAAATATCCTGTACTTGTTTTTACACCTTTAAAGTTGACCTTTGACCTTTTCAGTGTTGGAAAGACACTTTCTTGCACTGAGTCTGCTTATTGTAAATATCCTGTACTTGTTTTTACACCTTTAAAGTTGACCTTTGACCTTTTCAGTGTTGGAAGACACTTCTTGCACTGAGTCTGCTTATTGTAAATATCCTGTACTTCTTTTTACACCTTTAAAGTTGACCTTTGACCTTTTAGTGTTGGAAAACACTTTCTTGCACTGAGGTCTGCTTATTGTAAAATATCCTGTACTTGTTTTTACACCTTTAAAGTTGACCTTTGACCTTTTCAGTGTTGGAAAGACACTTTCTTGCACTGAGTCTGCTTATTGTAAATATCTGTACTTTTTTACCACTTTAAAGTTGACCTTTGACCTTTTAGTGTTGGAAAGACACTTTCTTGCACTGAGGTCTGCTATTGTAAATATCCTGTACTTGTTTTTACACCTTTAAAGTTGACCTTTGACCTTTTCAGTGTTGGAAAGACACTTTCTTGCACTGAGGTCTGCTTATTGTAAATATCCTGTACTTGTTTTACACCTTTAAAGTTGACCTTGACCTTTTCAGTGTTGGAAAGACACTTCTTGCACGAGTTCTGCTTATTGTAAATATCCTGTACTTGTTTTTACACCTTTAAAGTTGACCTTTGACCTTTTCAGTGTTGGAAAACACTTTCTTGCACTGAGGTCTGCTTATTGTAAATATCCTGTACTTGTTTTACACCTTTAAAGTTGACCTTTGACCTTTTCAGTGTTGGAAAGACACTTTCTTGCACTGAGGTCTGCTTATTGTAAATATCCTGTTGGAAATACACTGTTTTTACACCTTTAAAGTTGACCTTTGACCTTTTCAGTGTTGGAAAGACACTTTCTTGCACTGAGGTCTGCTTATTGTAAATATCCTGTACTTGTTTTTACACCTTTAAAGTTGACCTTTGACCTTTTCAGTGTTGGAAAGACACTTTCTTGCACTGAGGTCTGCTTATTGTAAATATCCTGTACTTGTTTTACACCTTTAAAGTTGACCTTTGACCTTTTCAGTGTTGGAAAGACACTTTCTTGCACTGGTCTGCTTATTGTAAATATCCTGTACTTCTTTTTACACCTTTAAAGTTGACCTTTGACCTTTTCAGTGTTGGAAAGACACTTTCTTGCACTGAGGTCTGCTTATTGTAAATATCTGTACTTGTTTTACACCTTTAAAGTTGACCTTTGACCTTTTCAGTGTTGGAAAGACACTTTCTTGCACTGAGTCTGCTTATTGTAAATATCCTGTACTTGTTTACACCTTTAAAGTTGACCTTTGACCTTTTCAGTGTTGGAAAGACACTTTCTTGCACTGAGGTCTGCTTATTGTAAATATCCTGTACTTGTTTTTACACCTTTAAGTTGACCTTTGACCTTTTCAGTGTTGGAAAGACACTTTCTTGCACTGAGGTCTGCTTATTGTAAATATCCTGTACTTTTTTTACACCTTTAAAGTTGACCTTTGACCTTTTCAGTGTTGGAAAGACACTTTCTTGCACTGAGGTCTGCTTATTGTAAATATCCTGTACTTTTTTACACCTTTAAAGTTGACCTTTGACCTTTTCAGTGTTGGAAAGACACTTTCTTGCACTGAGGTCTGCTTATTGTAAATATCTGTACTTGTTTACATTTTTAATTTAAAGTTGACCTTTGACCTTTTCAGTGTTGGAAAGACACTTTCTTGCACTGGTCTGCTTATTGTAAATATCTGTACTTGTTTACACCTTTAAGTTAAAGTTGACCTTTGACCTTTTCAGTGTTGGAAAGACACTTTCTTGCACTGAGTCTGCTTATTGTAAATATCCTGTACTTGTTTTTACACCTTTAAAGTTGACCTTTGACCTTTTCAGTGTTGGAAAGACACTTTCTTGCACTGAGGTCTGCTTATTGTAAATATCCTGTACTTTTTACACCTTTAAAGTTGACCTTTGACCTTTTCAGTGTTGGAAAGACACTTTCTTGCACTGAGTCTGCTTATTGTAAATATCCTGTACTTTTTTACACCTTTAAAGTTGACCTTTGACCTTTTCAGTGTTGGAAAGACACTTTCTTGCACTGAGGTCTGCTTATTGTAAATATCTTGTACTTGTTTACCACCTTAATTAAAGTTGACCTTTGACCTTTTCAGTGTTGGAAAGACACTTTCTTGCACTGAGTCTGCTTATTGTAAATATCTTGTATTGTTTACCACCTAATGTTAAAGTTGACCTTTGACCTTTTCAGTGTTGGAAAGACACTTTCTTGCACTGAGTTCTGCTTATTGTAAATATCCTGTACTTGTTTTTACACCTTTAAAGTTGACCTTTGACCTTTTCAGTGTTGGAAAGACACTTTCTTGCACTGAGGTCTGCTTATTGTAAATATCCTGTACTTTTTTTACACCTTTAAAGTTGACCTTTGACCTTTTCAGTGTTGGAAAGACACTTTCTTGCACTGAGGTCTGCTTATTGTAAATATCCTGTACTTCTTTTTACACCTTTAAAGTTGACCTTTGACCTTTTCAGTGTTGGAAAGACACTTTCTTGCACTGAGTCTGCTTATTGTAAATATCCTGTACTTGTTTTTACACCTTTAAAGTTGACCTTTGACCTTTTCAGTGTTGGAAAGACACTTTCTTGCACTGAGTCTGCTTATTGTAAATATCCTGTACTTGTTTTTACACCTTTAAAGTTGACCTTTGACCTTTTCAGTGTTGGAAAGACACTTTCTTGCACTGAGGTCTGCTTATTGTAAATATCCTGTACTTTTTACACCTTTAAAGTTGACCTTTGACCTTTTCAGTGTTGGAAAGACACTTTCTTGCACTGAGGTCTGCTTATTGTAAATATCCTGTACTTGTTTTACACCTTTAAAGTTGACCTTTGACCTTTTCAGTGTTGGAAAGACACTTTCTTGCACTGAGGTCTGCTTATTGTAAATATCCTGTACTTGTTTTACACCTTTAAAGTTGACCTTTGACCTTTTCAGTGTTGGAAAGACACTTTCTTGCACTGAGGTCTGCTTATTGTAAATATCTGTACTTGTTTCATTTTAATTTAAAGTTGACCTTTGACCTTTTCAGTGTTGGAAAGACACTTTCTTGCACTGAGTCTGCTTATTGTAAATATCCTGTACTTCTTTTTACACCTTTAAAGTTGACCTTTGACCTTTTCAGTGTTGGAAAGACACTTTCTTGCACTGAGTCTGCTTATTGTAAATATCCTGTACTTGTTTTTACACCTTTAAAGTTGACCTTTGACCTTTTTTTGTTGGAAAGACACTTTCTTGCACTGAGGTCTGCTTATTGTAAATATCTGTACTTGTTTACACCTTTAAAGTTGACCTTTGACCTTTTCAGTGTTGGAAAGACACTTTCTTGCACTGAGGTCTGCTTATTGTAAATATCTGTACTTCTTTTTACACCTTTAAAGTTGACCTTTGACCTTTTCAGTGTTGGAAAGACACTTTCTTGCACTGAGGTCTGCTTATTGTAAATATCTGTACTTTTTTACACCTGTTAAAGTTGACCTTTGACCTTTTCAGTGTTGGAAAGACACTTTCTTGCACTGAGTTCTGCTTATTGTAAATATCCTGTACTTGTTTTTACACCTTTAAAGTTGACCTTTGACCTTTTCAGTGTTGGAAAGACACTTTCTTGCACTGAGTCTGCTTATTGTAAATATCCTGTACTTTTTTACACCTTTAAAGTTGACCTTTGACCTTTTCAGTGTTGGAAAGACACTTTCTTGCACTGAGGTCTGCTTATTGTAAATATCTGTACTTGTTTACACCTTTAAAGTTGACCTTTGACCTTTTCAGTGTTGGAAAGACACTTTCTTGCACTGAGGTCTGCTTATTGTAAATATCCTGTACTTGTTTTTACACCTTTAAAGTTGACCTTTGACCTTTTCAGTGTTGGAAATACACTTTCTTGCACTGAGGTCTGCTTATTGTAAATATCCTGTACTTGTTTTTACACCTTTAAAGTTGACCTTTGACCTTTTCAGTGTTGGAAGACACTTTCTTGCACTGAGGTCTGCTTATTGTAAATATCCTGTACTTGTTTTTACACCTTTAAAGTTGACCTTTGACCTTTTAGTGTTGGAAAGACACTTTCTTGCACTGAGTCTGCTTATTGTAAATATCCTGTACTTGTTTTTACACCTTTAAAGTTGACCTTTGACCTTTTCAGTGTTGGAAAGACACTTTCTTGCACTGAGGTCTGCTTATTGTAAATATCCTGTACTTGTTTTTACACCTTTAAAGTTGACCTTTGACCTTTTCAGTGTTGGAGACACTTTCTTGCACTGAGGTCTGCTTATTGAAATATCCTGTACTTGTTTTTACACCTTTAAAGTTGACCTTTGACCTTTTCAGTGTTGGAAAGACACTTTCTTGCACTGAGGTCTGCTTATTGTAAATATCCTGTACTTGTTTTTACACCTTTAAAGTTGACCTTTGACCTTTTCAGTGTTGGAAAGACACTTTCTTGCACTGAGGTCTGCTTATTGTAAATATCCTGTACTTGTTTTTACACCTTTAAAGTTGACCTTTGACCTTTTCAGTGTTGGAAAGACACTTTCTTGCACTGAGTCTGCTTATTGTAAATATCCTGTACTTTTTTACACCTTTAAAGTTGACCTTTGACCTTTTCAGTGTTGGAAAGACACTTTCTTGCACTGAGTCTGCTTATTGTAAATATCCTGTACTTTTTTTACACCTTTAAAGTTGACCTTTGACCTTTTCAGTGTTGGAAAGACACTTTCTTGCACTGAGGTCTGCTTATTGTAAATATCCTGTACTTGTTTTTACACCTTTAAAGTTGACCTTTGACCTTTTCAGTGTTGGAAAGACACTTTCTTGCACTGGTTCTGCTTATTGTAAATATCCTGTACTTCTTTTTACACCTTTAAAGTTGACCTTTGACCTTTTAGTGTTGGAAAGACACTTTCTTGCACTGAGGTCTGCTTATTGTAAATATCTGTACTTGTTTTTACACCTTTAAAGTTGACCTTTGACCTTTTCAGTGTTGGAAAGACACTTTCTTGCACTGAGTCTGCTTATTGTAATATCCTGTACTTGTCTCTTTTACATTTAAAGTTGACCTTTGACCTTTTCAGTGTTGGAAGACACTTTCTTGCACTGAGGTCTGCTTATTGTAAATATCCTGTACTTGTTTTACACCTTTAAGTTGACCTTTGACCTTTCAGTTGGAAAACACTTTCTTGCACTGAGTCTGCTTATTGTAAATATCCTGTACTTGTTTTTACACCTTTAAAGTGACCTTTGACCTTTTCAGTGTTGGAAAGACACTTTCTTGCACTGAGTCTGCTTATTGTAAATATCCTGTACTTCTTTTTACACCTTTAAA
>NW_020329239.1:0-12334 GCF_001858045.2 Oreochromis niloticus | reverse complement strand
AAGACACTTTCTTGCACTGAGTCTGCTTATTGTAAATATCTTGTATTGTTTGAACACCTTTTAATGTTAAAGTTGACCTTTGACCTTTTCAGTGTTGGAAAGACACTTTCTTGCACTGGTCTGCTTATTGTAAATATCCTGTACTTGTTTTTACACCTTTAAAGTTGACCTTTGACCTTTTCAGTGTTGGAAAGACACTTTCTTGCACTGAGGTCTGCTTATTTTACACCTTTAAAGTTGACCTTTGACCTTTTCAGTGTTGGAAAGACACTTTCTTGCACTGAGTCTGCTTTTGTAAATATCCTGTACTTTTTTTACACCTTAAAGTTGACCTTTGACCTTTTCAGTGTTGGAAAGACACTTTCTTGCACTGAGGTCTGCTTATTGTAAATATCTGTACTTGTTTTACACCTTTAAAGTTGACCTTTGACCTTTTCAGTGTTGGAAAGACACTTTCTTGCACTGAGGTCTGCTTATTGTAAATATCTGTACATCTTTTAATGTTAAAGTTGACCTTTGACCTTTTCAGTGTTGGAAAGACACTTTCTTGCACTGAGGTCTGCTTATTGTAAATATCCTGTACTTGTTTTTACACCTTTAATGTTAAAGACCTTTGACCTTTTCAGTG
This sequence comes from Oreochromis niloticus, assembly GCF_001858045.2. NCBI lineage: Eukaryota > Metazoa > Chordata > Actinopteri > Cichliformes > Cichlidae > Oreochromis > Oreochromis niloticus. Next base: position 11,706 of record NW_020329239.1, on the reverse strand, counting down.
TTGGAAAGACACTTTCTTGCACTGAGGTCTGCTTATTGTAATATCCTGTATGTTTCACCTTTTTAATTTAAAGTTGACCTTTGACCTTTTCAGTGTTGGAAAGACACTTTCTTGCACTGAGGTCTGCTTATTGTAAATATCCTGTACTGTTTTTACACCTTTAAAGTTGACCTTTGACCTTTTCAGTGTTGGAAAGACACTTTCTTGCACTGAGTTCTGCTTATTGTAAATATCCTGTACTTGTTTTTACACCTTTAAAGTTGACCTTTGACCTTTTCAGTGTTGGAAAGACACTTTCTTGCACTGAGGTCTGCTTATTGTAAATATCCTGTACTTGTTTTTACACCTTTAAAGTTGACCTTTGACCTTTTCAGTGTTGGAAAGACACTTTCTTGCACTGAGGTCTGCTTATTGTAAATATCCTGTACTTACACCTTTAAAGTTGACCTTTGACCTTTTCAGTGTTGGAAAGACACTTTCTTGCACTGAGGTCTGCTTATTGTAAATATCCTGTACTTCTTTTTACACCTTTAAAGTTGACCTTTGACCTTTTCAGTGTTGGAAAGACACTTTCTTGCACTGAGGTCTGCTTATTGTAAATATCTTTTTACACCTTTAAAGTTGACCTTTGACCTTTTCAGTGTTGGAAAGACACTTTCTTGCACTGAGGTCTGCTTATTGTAAATATCCTGTACTTGTTTACACCTTTAAAGTTGACCTTTGACCTTTTCAGTGTTGGAAAGACACTTTCTTGCACTGAGTCTGCTTATTGTAAATATCCTGTACTTGTTTTTACACCTTTAAAGTTGACCTTTGACCTTTTCAGTGTTGGAAAGACACTTTCTTGCACTGAGGTCTGCTTATTGTAAATATCCTGTACTTGTTTACACCTTTAAAGTTGACCTTTGACCTTTTCAGTGTTGGAAAGACACTTTCTTGCACTGAGGTCTGCTTATTGTAAATATCTGTACTTGTTTACACCTTTTAATGTTAAAGTTGACCTTTGACCTTTTCAGTGTTGGAAAGACACTTTCTTGCACTGAGGTCTGCTTATTGTAAATATCCTGTACTTGTTTTTACACCTTTAAAGTTGACCTTTGACCTTTTCAGTGTTGGAAAGACACTTTCTTGCACTGAGGTCTGCTTATTGTAAATATCCTGTACTTGTTTTTACACCTTTAAAGTTGACCTTTGACCTTTTCAGTGTTGGAAAGACACTTTCTTGCACTGAGGTCTGCTTATTGTAAATATCCTGTACTTGTTTTTACACCTTTAAAGTTGACCTTTGACCTTTTCAGTGTTGGAAAGACACTTTCTTGCACTGAGTTCTGCTTATTGTAAATATCCTGTACTTGTTTTTACACCTTTAAAGTTGACCTTTGACCTTTTCAGTGTTGGAAAGACACTTTCTTGCACTGAGTCTGCTTATTGTAAATATCCTGTACTTGTTTTTACACCTTTAAAGTTGACCTTTGACCTTTTCAGTGTTGGAAAGACACTTTCTTGCACTGAGGTCTGCTTATTGTAAATATCCTGTACTTGTTTTTACACCTTTAAAGTTGACCTTTGACCTTTTCAGTGTTGGAAAGACACTTTCTTGCACTGAGTCTGCTTATTGTAAATATCCTGTACTTTTTTTACACCTTTAAAGTTGACCTTTGACCTTTTCAGTGTTGGAAAGACACTTTCTTGCACTGAGGTCTGCTTATTGTAAATATCCTGTACTTTTTTTACACCTTTAAAGTTGACCTTTGACCTTTTCAGTGTTGGAAAGACACTTTCTTGCACTGAGGTCTGCTTATTGTAAATATCCTGTACTTTTTTTACACCTTTAAAGTTGACCTTTGACCTTTTCAGTGTTGGAAAGACACTTTCTTGCACTGAGGTCTGCTTATTGTAAATATCCTGTACTTGTTTTACACCTTTAAAGTTGACCTTTGACCTTTTCAGTGTTGGAAAGACACTTTCTTGCACTGAGGTCTGCTTATTGTAAATATCCTGTACTTGTTTTTACACCTTTAAAGTTGACCTTTGACCTTTTCAGTGTTGGAAAGACACTTTCTTGCACTGAGTCTGCTTATTGTAAATATCCTGTACTTTTTACACCTTTAAAGTTGACCTTTGACCTTTTCAGTGTTGGAAAGACACTTTCTTGCACTGAGGTCTGCTTATTGTAAATATCCTGTACTTGTTTTTACACCTTTAAAGTTGACCTTTGACCTTTTCAGTGTTGGAAAGACACTTTCTTGCACTGAGGTCTGCTTATTGTAAATATCCTGTACTTGTTTTTACACCTTTAAAGTTGACCTTTGACCTTTTCAGTGTTGGAAAGACACTTTCTTGCACTGAGGTCTGCTTATTGTAAATATCCTGTACTTGTTTTACACCTTTAAAGTTGACCTTTGACCTTTTCAGTGTTGGAAAGACACTTTCTTGCACTGAGTCTGCTTATTGTAAATATCCTGTACTTCTTTTTACACCTTTAAAGTTGACCTTTGACCTTTTCAGTGTTGGAAAGACACTTTCTTGCACTGAGGTCTGCTTATTGTAAATATCTGTACTTGTTTTTACACCTTTAAAGTTGACCTTTGACCTTTTCAGTGTTGGAAAGACACTTTCTTGCACTGAGTCTGCTTATTGTAAATATCCTGTACTTTTTACACCTTTAAAGTTGACCTTTGACCTTTTCAGTGTTGGAAAGACACTTTCTTGCACTGAGGTCTGCTTATTGTAAATATCCTGTACTTACACCTTTAAAGTTGACCTTTGACCTTTTCAGTGTTGGAAAGACACTTTCTTGCACTGAGGTCTGCTTATTGTAAATATCCTGTACTTGTTTTTACACCTTTAAAGTTGACCTTTGACCTTTTCAGTGTTGGAAAGACACTTTCTTGCACTGAGGTCTGCTTATTGTAAATATCCTGTACTTGTTTTTACACCTTTAAAGTTGACCTTTGACCTTTTCAGTGTTGGAAAGACACTTTCTTGCACTGAGGTCTGCTTATTGTAAATATCCTGTACTTGTTTTTACACCTTTAAAGTTGACCTTTGACCTTTTCAGTGTTGGAAAGACACTTTCTTGCACTGAGGTCTGCTTATTGTAAATATCCTGTACTTGTTTTTACACCTTTAAAGTTGACCTTTGACCTTTTCAGTGTTGGAAAGACACTTTCTTGCACTGAGGTCTGCTTATTGTAAATATCCTGTACTTGTTTTTACACCTTTAAAGTTGACCTTTGACCTTTTCAGTGTTGGAAAGACACTTTCTTGCACTGAGGTCTGCTTATTGTAAATATCCTGTACTTGTTTACACCTTTAAAGTTGACCTTTGACCTTTTCAGTGTTGGAAAGACACTTTCTTGCACTGAGGTCTGCTTATTGTAAATATCCTGTACTTGTTTTTACACCTTTAAAGTTGACCTTTGACCTTTTCAGTGTTGGAAAGACACTTTCTTGCACTGAGTCTGCTTATTGTAAATATCCTGTACTTGTTTTTACACCTTTAAAGTTGACCTTTGACCTTTTCAGTGTTGGAAAGACACTTTCTTGCACTGAGTCTGCTTATTGTAAATATCCTGTACTTTTTTACACCTTTAAAGTTGACCTTTGACCTTTTCAGTGTTGGAAAGACACTTTCTTGCACTGAGTCTGCTTATTGTAAATATCCTGTACTTTTTTTACACCTTTAAAGTTGACCTTTGACCTTTTCAGTGTTGGAAAGACACTTTCTTGCACTGAGTCTGCTTATTGTAAATATCCTGTACTTTTTTTACACCTTTAAAGTTGACCTTTGACCTTTTCAGTGTTGGAAAGACACTTTCTTGCACTGAGGTCTGCTTATTGTAAATATCTTGTACTTTTTACACCTTTTAATGTTAAAGTTGACCTTTGACCTTTTCAGTGTTGGAAAGACACTTTCTTGCACTGAGGTCTGCTTATTGTAAATATCCTGTATTTACACCTTTAATTTAAAGTTGACCTTTGACCTTTTCAGTGTTGGAAAGACACTTTCTTGCACTGAGGTCTGCTTATTGTAAATATCCTGTACTTGTTTTTACACCTTTAAAGTTGACCTTTGACCTTTTCAGTGTTGGAAAGACACTTTCTTGCACTGAGTCTGCTTATTGTAAATATCCTGTACTTGTTTTTACACCTTTAAAGTTGACCTTTGACCTTTTCAGTGTTGGAAAGACACTTTCTTGCACTGAGGTCTGCTTATTGTAAATATCCTGTACTTGTTTTTTACACCTTTAAAGTTGACCTTTGACCTTTTCAGTGTTGGAAAGACACTTTCTTGCACTGAGGTCTGCTTATTGTAAATATCTGTACTTGTTTTTACACCTTTTAATGTTAAAGTTGACCTTTGACCTTTTCAGTGTTGGAAAGACACTTTCTTGCACTGAGGTCTGCTTATTGTAAATATCTGTACTTGTTTTTACACCTTTAAAGTTGACCTTTGACCTTTTCAGTGTTGGAAAGACACTTTCTTGCACTGAGGTCTGCTTATTGTAAATATCCTGTACTTGTTTTTACACCTTTAAAGTTGACCTTTGACCTTTTCAGTGTTGGAAAGACACTTTCTTGCACTGAGGTCTGCTTATTGTAAATATCCTGTACTTTTTTACACCTTTAAAGTTGACCTTTGACCTTTTCAGTGTTGGAAAGACACTTTCTTGCACTGAGTCTGCTTATTGTAAATATCCTGTACTTTTTACACCTTTAAAGTTGACCTTTGACCTTTTCAGTGTTGGAAAACACTTTCTTGCACTGAGGTCTGCTTATTGTAAATATCTTACTTTTTTTACACCTTTAAAGTTGACCTTTGACCTTTTCAGTGTTGGAAAGACACTTTCTTGCACTGAGGTCTGCTTATTGTAAATATCTGTACTTTTTTTACACCTTTAAAGTTGACCTTTGACCTTTTCAGTGTTGGAAAACACTTTCTTGCACTGAGGTCTGCTTATTGTAAATATCCTGTACTTTTTTTACACCTTTAAGTTGACCTTTGACCTTTTCAGTGTTGAAAGACACTTTCTTGCACTGAGTCTGCTTATTGTAAATATCTGTATTGTTGACCACCTTTTAATGTTAAGTTCACCTTTGACCTTTTCAGTGTTGAAAGACACTTTCTTGCACTGAGGTCTGCTTATTGTAAATATCTTGTACTTGTTTGACCACCTTTTAATGTTAAATTGACCTTTGACCTTTTCAGTGTTGGAAGACACTTTCTTGCACTGAGGTCTGCTTATTGTAAATATCCTGTACTTGTTTTTACACCTTTAAAAGTTGACCTTTGACCTTTTCAGTGTTGGAAATACACTTTCTTGCACTGAGTCTGCTTATTGTAAATATCTGTACTTGTTTTTACACCTTTAAAGTTGACCTTTGACCTTTTCAGTGTTGGAAAGACACTTTCTTCACTGAGTCTGCTTATTGTAAATATCCTGTACTTGTTTTTACACCTTTAAAGTTGACCTTTGACCTTTTCAGTGTTGGAAAACACTTTCTTGCACTGAGGTCTGCTTATTGTAAATATCTGTACTTGTTTTTACCACCTTTAAAGTTGACCTTTGACCTTTTCAGTGTTGGAAAGACACTTCTTGCACTGAGTCTGCTTATTGTAAATATCTTGTACTTTTTTTTAATTTAAAGTTGACCTTTGACCTTTTCAGTGTTGGAAAGACACTTTCTTGCACTGAGTCTGCTTATTGTAAATATCTGTACTTTTTTACACCTTTTAAGTTGACCTTTGACCTTTTCAGTGTTGGAAATACACTTTCTTGCACTGAGGTCTGCTTATTGTAATATCTTGTACTTGTTTTTACACCTTTTATGTTAAGTTGACCTTTGACCTTTTCATGTTGGAAAGACACTTTCTTGCACTGAGGTCTGCTATTGTAATATCTTGTACTTGTTTTTACACCTTTTAATGTTAAAGTTGACCTTTGACCTTTTCAGTGTTGGAAGACACTTTCTTGCACTGAGTCTGCTTATTGTAATATCTTGTACTTGTTTTACACCTTTTAATGTTAAAGTTGACCTTTGTGCTTTTCAGTGTTGGAAATTAGAGATGGACGATCCGATATTACGTATCGATATCGGTCCGATACTGACCTGAATTACTGGATCGGATATCGGCGAAAATAAAAAATGTAATCTGATCCATTAAATATCATAAAAGCATCTCACAAAACTTGCAACACGGCGTAACTCGGCTCATAACCGTAGCACGTTGCAGCAGTATGCGTCATTGATACACGGCTGTGTGTATTTGTAGCCTCGCTACCAAAGCAGCATTTCATCTCCGAGGAATTATCCCAGAGAGAAGTAAAGCAAGTGTGTAAGTTCATTTCTGAATGTTTGTAAAGCATTCCAGCGTTAAGTTTAACAACCGATCTATAGCGCGACTGCCTCTTCTCTCTCCTCTGCTGCTGCTACTTCAATCGTGAAACTGCTTAATGATCAGCTGATCGGCTTTTCTGTCGAGAGTCCGTCTCTCTTCTTTGTTTTTGGCCCACTTCGCGCCAGAAAGAGGAACCCAGGGCTGAACAACAGCAGCACGTTTAAGCTTGATAAGCTGTTGTTAGAATTTATTTAATATTACTTTCTACACCAGGATCCTTTCTACCTAGCTGACGGCTGGTAACTGTGCAGGGCGGATCTAGCAAAGTTTAGCCAGGGGGCCGATAGGGCATGAACAGGGAAAAGGGGGCACAAAGACATACTTTTCTTTCTTATTCTCATTTAAAATATGTAACTTTTAATAAATATTATCTGAATCTTACACCCAAAGTTTTAATCTGGGTGCACTGGACCTATAAAGACAGGTGGTCGGTTTTTGTGCGGACCACACACGCTGGACACGACGCATGAAAGAGGCAATAGATGATCTGCTGCAAAAGTACCATGGGAAGAAGGACATCCTGAAGCTTGTGGATCAAGATTATGCAGACATGGTCCATCGTTCTGCTGCAGATCCCAACAGCCTGCTGCATCCACATCCAAGGTGCACATATCCCGTTATGTGAAGCACTTGGCTAAGCTTCTCAACACCAATTCATCTTTGAACACAAGCCCAGAAAAACTTCTGGAGACTCAGCAGCTGTGGCACTCATTAACGGAAGGCAGTGAAACAACTAGTGTTCCCGCAGTCACCATAGAGCCTGCCTGCCGTCTTTAACCCGCCTCCTCCTGCCCTGTCTGCACCACTGACTCAATAGAGAAGATTGTGAGGGCATCTTAGAAAAGCAACAGCAGCAGCAGCCTGAGGGAAAAGAAGGCAGACAAAGACTTGTCTTGCCTGTGGACAGCCCAAGTCTCAATATGAGACACACGGATCCACCGTCCACTATTTTTACCAGAGAGGGCCTGTGCTCTGTTTCTATTGTTCCAACAAGGTGCATCAAACTTATGCTGCTGAGGGAATCAGTAACCCGAAAATGCCCTTTGAGGAATTTGCCCAGACAGAATTTTTCCAAAGGGATCTGGATGCTACCAGGAAGAGGTCAGAGGAAAGGATGGAGAAAAAGAGGAAAAGGCCAGAACCCAACAAACAGGCCGCCTCTGCAGGTTCTGCCACATGGACCTGAAACAGGGACCAAATAGCCCACATGTTCATACGGGTTTCCCTGGAGTGCAGGGAAATATATCTACTGCCTTCAAAAGTGCACTCTCTGTACAGGGACAAGGGCATGGCCAAGGAGATGACCTGGAAGGAGTTTCAGGAGTCTCCTTTCTATGAGGCAGAGAGACAAAGATGGGTGGAAGAAAAAAGGAAATAGGGGAGAAAACAGTTTATATTGTAAATAAGATAGTTTTGTTCTAGTTTCGTAATGTTTATTTTGTTTATATAAATAAAAACTGATTGTAAATATAAAATCTAAATAAATTGTGTTCTGTAAAAGCACAGCTCTCTTCTTTATAACTCTTAGAGTTCACCTGTATGTTTATATATCTGTGTAAGCTTACCATCAGGTAATCAGTTTTAAAAAGTTGTGAGTGCTGCCCTGAAAGCTTACATATTAATTCTAAATCACTTCATGTAATGATAACAAGCCATCCTTTCTCTAGTGGCGTCTCACAGCTTTTGTCTTTATAATCTTTCTGGTTGATTATATCATTAGAAACATGACTGATGTCTTTATCTGTGTGACTGTACAGCCTGTTTCAGACATGACAACCAGACAGTGTCTGAAGTTATCTTTAATACATGCAACACAGCTGGAGGTAGTCCAGACACTTTCTCACTTCTGGTGATAATATTTTTGCTTTAGGTATTGTGCTTGCTGGCTTGAAGCTTATCTACAAAAACAGTTCAATAAGGAAAGATCATGGGAAAAAAACCAACATGATTTATTCAGATACAGAAATAAATGTAACTGTTAGGCACTTAGACTCCAATGACCCATCATAGCAGAAGGAATCTCAGCAGTGGCAGGATTTTGCACAAGCCCCACCCCAGAGTCAACATGCTGGTAGTGATGAAGATGGAGGCTGGGACAGGGTTCCAAGTGACCACGGTGAGGAGGAGAAAGGAGAGGAGGCGGCTGCATGGCTGAGGATCTGAAACGCAGAAGAGCAACAGATTTAAAGCATGCAGAGTGGAGGCTGAGTTGCTTGGAGAAGGCAGGCAAGAGCATAACTGGAAGAAAGTAATGAAGCCAGTACTGAGTTTGTGCTGGAAAATGAATGTGCTTTCAACACCATCAGGCCGACCCTCCTGGGTGATAAGTTAACAGCGATGCAGGTGGATGCTTCTCTGGTGTCCTGGATTGTTGATTACCTGACAGGAAGACCACAATATGTACGTCTCCCACAGTGTGTGTCTGACAAGGTAATCAGCAACACAGGGGCACCACAGGGGACTGTCCTCTCCCCCTTCCTCTTCACCCTCTACACCACAGACTTCAGCCACTGCACAGAGACCTGCCATCTTCAGAAGTTTTCTGATGACTCTGCGGTGGTTGGATGCATCACGGGATGATGAGACAGAGTACCGGGCTGTGGTCGACTCCTTGTCACGTGGTGTGAGCAGAATCATCTGCAGCTCAACGTGGCAAGACTAAGGAATTGATAGTGGACTTCAGGAAGACCAGGAAACACTTGACCCCTGTTTCAATCCAAGGGGTCAGTGTTGACATTGTGGAGGACTATAAATACCTTGGATACACATTGACAATAAACTGGACTGGGCTAAAAACACCACAGCACTTTACAGAAAGGGCCAGAGTCGTCTCTATCTTTTGAGGCGACTGAGGTCCTTCAACATCTGCCAGAAAATGCTCAGGATTTCTACCAGTCTGTTGTGGCCAGTGCGATCCTCTATGCCGTTGCATGCTGGGGGAGCAGGCTGAGGGTCGCAGATGCCAACAGACTCCATAAACTGATTCGTAAGGCCAGAATGTTGTGGGATGGAGCTGGACTCCCTCAAGGTGGTGTCGGAGAGGCGGATGTTGTCCAAGATAAAGACAATGTTGGATAACACCTCCCACCCACTCCATGACATGCTGGTCAGTCACGGAGCACGTTGAGTGAGAGACTGAGATTACCGAAAGCACCACTGAACGACACAGGAAATCATTCCTGCCTGTGGCCATCTCCCTGTACAACTCATCCACTTAACACACTGTTTACTGCAACAGCTACACCCTTCTTGCACATGTTCTTTTTCAGCTATTTATTAATAGTGACTTTATGTATAGTGACTTTTATGTATATATATATATATTATACCTGAATATATTGTGCTATTCTTAGTTAGTGTATTGTCTGTCTTTGTTAATGTTTGTTTATAATGGAGCACTGTAACGAAAAATAATTCCCCTAGGGATCAATAAAGTATTCTGATTCTGATTCGATAATATAAACTAGCAGCCACCAGGAAGCAGACAAATGACTTATTACAGATCTTCCTTATTGAATTATGCATAAGCTTAATTTTCTATGCCATCAGATGTTCTGAATTATAGTTTTAACTTTAACCTTTGTATTAAAGTTGGATGTCTGCATAACTGAGAGTATGTCTGGTCTGTATCTTCAACTGTGACGTACATTTTATTCCGAGTTATATACTTTGTGACAGTTGTTGTGGACGTTTCCATTAAATAAGCCTAAGACAACGGTAGGATGAGCTAACATCCTTTCATCAAAACAGCAAACCTACTTGGTAGAGCACCATCGTGGGTTAAACCAAGCAGAGTCTCTGCTGAACCCAACACAGCCTTGGTTTAAACACCTTCTACAGAACCAAAGCAGTACACAGCTGTTTTCACACCTTTGTCTTCCCCCAGAGAAAATTCACACTCCCTTGCTTCCTCTACAGTGGAGAAGACAAAAGATTAACTCTTCCTGTGTGAACGCCTGCTTCCCAACTTCCTGAGATCCTTATGTTAGCGGCATGAATGTTGAACATTGAGGCATGCTAAAATCCCGTGGCACCAAGTATTGTACAATAAATATGTGAATAATACATAAATATAAATAAAAGTATTCCTTTACACAGTATAGTACATAATACTCCACAGCCGTAACACTGTAATATAAATAAAATGATAAATGATCATTTTAAATGATAAAAATGATAATCAAATAATAAGAAAAAGCAAAGTGAAAAATAAATGTTATCCACAAACTAAATAAAATGATGTTTATCTTTGATAATGTAACACAGCCTTTGTCCCAACCAGGACTGAACCTGCGCTCAGACGGTGCGATTTGATTGGCTGATTCTCCGTTACACCCATACGCGATGGGCCCTTATCAGATGAAAGTACAAACTATCAAGAACCCCCCTCCTTGCACTGGTTGCATAAATTTCAGGTGGCATTTTTAAAAACATGCCATGACATAACACACAGCTGCTATAATCGCAAAGAGGGGTCAAATGTCAATTATCGTTATAGGTTCTTGCTATATGTTATGTCGTAAGGGCCTAAGTTCCCTTACGACAGCTAGAGCTGGAAACAAGACCTCAAGCAATCCTAAGGCTAATTAGCACGGCTAGCATTTTAAAAAACATTTGTTAAATGTCATTGCTAGCATATAGCTGTATTACAGCATGGTAAGTAGCGAGAACGCTAAGTTTTTGTTACCTTTGAAAAGAAAAATGTGAAGACGTAATATTAGCATATGCTAATGTTATTCACTCAAGCAAACATCTCAGGTACTGACTTGCTGCTTTCTAATATCTGTGTTTATTTCTGGATAGACCTACATGGTTATTAGACATCCCACATAAAGGGTAACAAAGGCAGTAACTATAAATGACCATAACTTTACTGTAAATTACATTGCCATGGGCTCAATTCATATAGTTCTATCACGTGCACACGCATGTTAGCAACCGTAACCACGGCCCGCTGTAGGTATATGAATGCTGCACAAGGTTCCAGTCGTCCCTTTACACTTGCTCTTGGACTTGTCTTGACCTGCTCCAAGCTCAGCTTGTGGATAGATAACGTTTGGAGAATATTTCTACAGAAAGCGGATTTTACTAGAAAGCGACAACAACTACTGCATCTTTGGATCTTTTGTACTCATGTTTCATCATAACAGCAAAGCTTGAAGATGGCTCGTCGTGGACCCCGACTCGTCGACAGTCACCTGGTACAAAATTTCAAAATTTCTTCAATTATTTTAAGAGTCACTAGATGACTGTAATAATTTAACAAGTTCCAGTGTGAATATCAAGTTTTAATGTCATCAAAA